>NC_077227.1:91627234-91872234 GCF_027887165.1 Monodelphis domestica
TCTAGCTACCTCAAAGGAAATAGAATGTAATATATAATAAATTAGCACACATTTTTTTACCAGGTGGATAAATTGAATACAGAATCCTTGACAAAGAAGTTGAGGTGATTTTATGGATGAGTTCAGTTAGATTTCTTTGTGTAAATATAACCTTGATGTTTTTAGTCTCAGTGGCACTTTGAAACATTTTAATAAGATGCATCTGAACCTTTCTTCTCAGTATTCCATTATAGTTTTGTCAGCACTCACAGTCCAATTAGCTTTCTTTTGTTCCTTGACTATGGACTACATCCCTAGCCCTGGCAGCAAATGCATGCTATTGGTCCCATGGGGAATAGGTGAGAGAGTGGAAGGATCAGCCTAAATCTCTCCAGCTTATTCACTAATTGAGGACACAAGATATAGATATGTAGAAATATAACAATTCCATTTCATTCCATATCTTTTGGATTTGCTGATCAGATGAATTCTTAATTGAGTATTTAATCTTTTAGCAGATTGTATACAGAGTGGCCCAAAAGTCTTAGTGAAGTTTTTGGGTCAGACCTTTAGGCCACACTGTATTTAGGAGGCATCATTATAATAGAAAAGAAGCTAAATTTGGAATCAGAATTCCTTAGTTTAAATTCCTTTCTTTGCCACTTTTTACCCTTGTGACTTTGAGCAAAAACACTTAACCTCTTTTAGGTTCAGGTTCTCCATCTATAAAATAATAGGTTTGGACTAAATGGTCTCCAAGCTCCCTTTAAGCTCTAAATCTATGAACAGTGAGGGGATACATCACTTTGAGTTCTGGCTTTCAGGGATCCTGTATGCCATGAAAGACCAGTGAGTTCTTCTCATTAGACCTCCAGGTACATTGCTTTAGCTTAACTGCTAGTTCCTACATCCTTCTTTATGGAATGAAACCACAGCAGTAGGAGTACTCAGCTTCCAAGTATGCTAGTTTCTGCCAAATGTCACTGGCTTAGCCATAGTAGGAGAGAACCCATTGCCAAGACTCTTAATTCTTAATAAAAGGCATGATATGATAAGTGACAAATGCATTGCATAGATAATAAGAAATATGGGAGCCAGGCATAATAATCATTCAAAACTTCATGGTTTAATTTGGCTTTTTTTTTTAATATCCAGGAAAATGATCTAGCTTCTTCTTGGACTCTAGAGTCTACGGCTTTAAAAAAGCAGTCTTGCTGAGGGGAAAAAAAATTCTGGCTGCCATGAGCAGTGTGGAATTTCATGGTTAAATTTGCTGTTCATTTAAAAAAATTTTCCCTGCCATCTTGAAGTCGGCTCAAGGTGAAATTAAATGGAGGCCATCAACCTCCCTGCCTTTGGCCACGGGACAGAAGTAGCATTAGTCAGCCAAGACCTCCTGAAATGGATGGTAATTTAGGCACGAGTAGGAAATGAAGCAGACCCCATCATGATCATTTCAGGGCCATAGGTATTGATTTACATTTTCACATATTCCTACATACAAAGAAGCTATTACCCCATTGGAGAGAGGCCCTCTCAAAGTCATTTTGATAAAACTGGACTCTGTACAGACTGTACAACAATTCCTTTCTTCACTAACTTCAAAGAATAATTATAATATTATAGAACTCAGTGTGTTTGGGGAGCAAGGAAAAACCTCATCTAGGAATCTATATTATGCTTTCCAAGTTGAAGACAAAACAAGTATTCAAAAAGGGCATTGATTCAGTCTACTAACTGCCAAATGGTCTTTCTACATGGGCTTTTCTATGAGCAAATAAAAAAATAACTGCGCCTATTCTTCCATTGAATTCAGTACACATTTATGAAGCATCAATTATATATACTTTGAAGGCATGTAGGTGGCACTGCTGGACTTGAAGGTTAACAGAGGTAAAGTCAAATCCTGCCTCAACACTAGCTAGTTAATTGTGTGACGGGGTAAGTCACTGAATCTGTGCCTCAATTTTCTCATCTGTAAAATAAGGTTATGGCTAGCACCTATTTCCCAAGATTGTTATGAGGTTCAAATGAGTGAGCACATATCAAGTTCTCTACAAACCTAGGGTTGTTCTTAACATCATCAGCATTTTAGTACTGTTATTATTTGCACACTGCTATGCTAAGTGCTAGTGATACAAAGACAATAATAACCCGTGCTCATAAGGAATTTATATTCTACTTAGATATCATAACCCGTACGTATATTGGCAAGGAATACAAAACTGATACGATATAATTTCAAGTAAATCTTAATAATTGTTTAGATCAGGAAAGGTCTCAGTATGGAAGTAATGTCTGAACTATGCTTATAAGAAAACAGAGGATTCTATGAAACAAGTGGAAGGTAGCAGTGCATTCTAGAACTGACTTGGACCTGACTCGGACCAGTCCCCTGGTATTTCTCAGCACAAGGACCTTACTATGCAAAGGCATGAAGGCATAAAATGAAATTTTGATATTCAGTTAGACCAGAATGGAGCATTAGTGAAGGGGAATTATAATAAACAAAATTTAAAAATATAGGTGGGAGACACACTGTAATATTCAAATAAACATTCTTGATACCTTTATTGGTTCAACTTTATTAAAGGCTCAGGCAGTATGGCCCCCATTACAATGAAAAGCATCTTCTTCTACTTGCAAGAATGTTTCTCCCTAGACAGCACTTTATGCCAACACTTGGTTTAATTGTTTCCCTAACAAACAGACAAAATGTTATTATTTCTGAAGAAAGTGTAAGATTATCGGGATTTCCCAGTGGAAATCTGAGAAGCCTTGCTTAATTGACACCAGCAAAACACTTGGCACAGGGGATTAGCAGCCTCAGCTAAGAGTGAATTAAAATTTCCTCTTTACAGTTGAAAGTTTTCCTTTGGTGAATAATCCACATCATGGGCCAAGTTGGAATCTAGAATTTCAGAGTGAGGGCACACTATTATCTTCTGATTGGCTGCCATTTTTTTCTGGAGATGATTAATTGTGAAGCAGAGTGGGTTGTTTTTTTTTTTTTATTACAACAATAAAACCCCCAGAGGTAGACTTTTTAGCAGAGCAATTTTGTTTTGAGAAGAAATTAAAGGATAATTTGAACCTTTTGAACAGATTAGGAACTTTAGATAGAAGGAATTTTAGGAAGTAGACCATAATAATGTTAATTAGATAGGTGTTATAGTCAGTTAAAAAAGAAATGGAGATAGATAATCAAAGGCAGAAGCAAAATCAGTGGCCATCTATTTGTGCTGAAGGAGGCCTGCCCTATTTTATTTTGGGGTATGGTGGAAGGTACAAAAGGATTTGGTGCATAAAGAACAGGGATCCAACCTTTGATTGGTCATTAACTCTGTGTGTGACTGAGTGATCTATTTAACAGCCCTTTACCTTAGTTTCCATCTGTATTTTTTAAAATATTTTTTACATATATATGTATATATTTGAAGGTTATCTGAATCCTCTGAGAGGGGAAACGCACTTGTCTCCTTCCACTCTCTTCCGTCTCACACTCCATTTGCTTCCCTTTCCTGTTCCCTTTCCCTTCCCTTCTCTTATTTTTTTTCTTGTGTTTTTTTTTTCCTCTGTCTTTGGGTTGAGTCAAATCTTTCTAAGTTCCAAGACAAGTAAGAAAGTAAGAGCCTATGAGAACTTTTTCAAACAGTGCTTTGTTTTTCAAACTGTATTATCATTTATTTTAGAGTGAATGTAATCCCTAGGATTGCCAGGTTAGACATGTATAACTAGACCCTCATGGAAAACTTAATTTTGGGTTATCTGCATGAATGTCATTAAGACTTTTTAGTACTAAAGTTCGTTATCTAGAGACCATGGACACAGGGATTATAGAAAGATTTCAAGTATCCTGGATGAAAGAAAAGTTACATCTTTCTTTTCACTAACCTTTGATTTCCTTTATAATCTAAAGTATTTGATTTTCAGTATTTATGAACATTTGATAAGGGGTCCATAGGCTTCACTAGATAGTCAAAGGGGTCCTTGACACATGGATAAATACACAGAAAAAAAAGGGAGGGGAGACAGAGAGAGACAGAGACAGAGACAGAGACAGAGAGAGACAGAGAGAGATAGAGAGAGAGAGACAGAGAGAGACAGAGAGAGACAGAGAGAGAGAGAGAGAGAGAGAGAGAGAGAGAGAGAGAGAGAGAGAGAGAGAGAGAGAGAGAGAGAGAGAGAGAGAGAGAGAGAGAGAGAGAGAGAGCGCGAGCCCAGGGAGAAAATTCCCCAAAAGATGATGCTTGAATGCCCCAAACCTAAAGAATTATAAGAATTTGAGCTATAGACCAATTTCCCAAAAGCTTCTCATTTGATTTCCAGGACATTAATTATTTAATTACAAAGTTATGTGGCAGAGTGGGGAGGAACTTGTTCAGGACTGTCCTGATCTATTGTCCTCTGCAGCCCAGTTGATGAAATTACAGAAGGGCAGGGAACAGAGACAATACAGTGGTAAGCATTCAAATAAAGTGTACAGACTCCTTTACCTTTTTATGAGCAAATAAGTTTTTTGGATCAAATTTAATGGAATTAGAGGGCAACTAACTGAAGATTGGCTCCTGGTGGCCTTTTAAAAGCAAACTTACCAGATCTGGAGGCAGTAGAGGCAGGAAATGGCTCTGAGGAGAGTAACAAAGAAAAAACACAGATCTGAAAAATCATGTCTAGAGTAGGAGTTATTCCTTACCCTCTCCCCAACCCCCCCCCCCCCAGGGGGAATGTATTTCTATCTCTAACACCACCATCAAGTCAATATATCTGGGAAATTTTAAGAAGTTTGTAGTGAAACTTCTCACCACACAGGCCCTATGATCACCAATCAAGACATATGGGTCACATGGCTGGGAGGTGTCTGAGGTCAAATTTGAAACCAGGTCCTCCCCATTCCAGGCCTGGCACTCTATTCATTATACTATGTACCTTCCCCTTAATAATTCATTATATATATTTTAAAGATAACATTAGCTCTTTCCCAGTCCTCTAGTTCTATTATTTTGAATCTTTAAAATATCAACTTTAAAATTTTATTTAAAAACTTTTGTAAGCATTCATTATTTCTCTCTCCTAATATACCCTATTTGAATAGAATAAGAAAAGAAAAAATAAAACTCTCAGAACCAACAAAAATATTTCCCATATCTCTTTGTTCAAAAAATATGTCTCTTACTGTATTTTAAGTCCTTTGCCTCTCTGACAGAAGGTAGGGAATGATTCCTATTTGGCCAAATGGAATCATGTTTTATTATTACATTGACTAAATTCTAAAAGCTTTTTTTCAAACTTATTTTTCTCTATAATATTGTTATAGATTTTTCCAGTTCTGTTCATTTCAACTTGCATCTATTTATAGTGGTCTTCCCAGTTTCCTCTGAAATTGTCCATTTTATCCTATCTTATGGCACAATAGAAATGACAATATAAGAGTCAAGGCAAGAGATAGCTTTGAGGAGAATGACTTATATGAGTTAAAAAGAGGCAGTCCTGCCCATTGGAAGCTGAACTACGGGGAGGAACCAGTACCTGAGGTCCTGTTGAACAATATACTTTTCACTGACACTGAACCCAGGGAAGTCAACATGAGAAGAGAAAGAGCATCAGGGTCCTACACTATTGGGGTATTTGCTTTGGCCACATCTGTTCCCTACATGTTCATTTCTCCACTAGTATACTCTAGGTACATGCCTACTTTTCTAACTGGTACTATGTAGTGATGGGAAAGAAACCTAGATTTATAAGGGGTGGCAAGAATGTTTTTGTTACTATTTATGTATAAGTAATATTTGTCACTATATATATTTATGTTAGGAAATGTCTTTACTTTGACTAAATTATATTCTACAGCTGCCTTTTAAAGGTAAAGATTCTGACAAGGGCTCAAGAACTAAAGCTTTGCTAGTGCAGACCTGTAGAGTACTTTGAACCCAACCCAGGGGTAGTGGCCATCCCTCAGAGACTTAATCTGCAACCAGAAAGTAGGGATTGTGGCAGGAGTAGCCTGGGAAAGGCTATGTACTGAATCTCTGGGACCGGTTATAGCTCTGTCTATGACACTATAATCCTTTAACCCAATCTCCTCAACCTTATTTGTTAGTACCTCACCAAATGACTTCACGGAACACTTTGTTTTTCACCTCTCTAATGTATTTATTAGTCAATATCAAGAGTGATAGCTTCCTGTGTTGGTAATTTCACTCTTTTCTAGATGCCTTCTCTGTGAAGGAAAAGACTGCATTTTAATTTAAGCTATGTCTCTTTCTCTGCTCTATATACAGTAGGGGCATAATTGATGTTTGTTAGATTTTTGTCATTGTATTTCCAAGAGAACAAAATCTCTGGCATAAGTAGAAAGGTAGGCATAGTTGCTATGGGTTCTGATTTTGTTTCCAGAGCAACCAGAAGTAAGAATTTAGTTTCTAGGACTATCTTATATGTGCTTTAGGTAATCCTTGGAAAATCAAATGCTAAGAATTGGCAGAACAATTGCAACCTCCAGAGACTAGTCTAGTGAGGTTTTTTTTTTTTTTTCAAATGTAAGGTATAATATAGATAAATAATAGCTCGAGGTTGGTGAGGCTTTTCTGTGTAATTTGAAACTACCTTTTCCCCATTCTTAAACCCCAGGTCCCCATCTCCTGACTTTTGGGCCATACTTCTCCCCTACTTTGAAATATTTCTGTGGTCTTGAATATCTTTCTGTTTTTAGTAAAACCAGCAGAAACAGGTATAAAAATCTACCTTGGTTCTCTGAGTAAAATTGATTTTGATTTTGATTATGCATAAATGTATTATAAGGGGGCAGCTGGGTTGCTCAGTGGATTGAGAGCCAAGCCTAGAGACGGGAGGTCCTAGTTTCAAATCTGGCCTCAGACACTTCCCAGCTTTGTGACCCTGGGCAAGTCACTTGACCCCCTTTGCCTAGCCCTTACCACTCTTCTGCCTTAGAGCCAATACACAGTATTGACTCCAAGACGGAAGGTAAGGGTTTAAAAAAAAATGAATGTAGTATAATGATACCAAGCCAACTAAATTCGATATCTCAATTCATTGTTTCCCGTAAATCATTCATTGGTCCTCCTTTGATATTTTGTTCAGTGGGTGCCCATCAATTTGATAAAGTCTGGGGGAAAATGTGGATCATGGATATAATGGAACATTATGGTTCCTTACTGAGGATCACCCACAATGTGTCCCTGTTCATTGTGTCGAACGCCTTTGTCAGGTCTATGAAGACAATGTAGAGACTCAGGTTCTGCTCAAGGAATTTTTCCTGCATTTGCCTCACCGTGAAGACCATGTCGATGGTGCTGCAATCTGGTCAGAAGCCACATTGTGATTCAGGCAGGTTCTGCTCTGAAACAGATGACAGGAGTCTGTTGAGTATAACACGGGCGAGGATCTTTCCAGCAGTGGAGAGTAGTGAGATGCCTCTGTAGTTGTCACAGGCTGCTTGTGAGCCTTTGTTCTTGTATAGGGCTACGATGGAGGCATCTCTGAGTTCTGGGGGCATGTCTTCCTCTTCCCATATGCTGGTCAGCACTATGTGGAATGCCTGGAGCGCCTTTCCATTTAAGGCCTTGTACACCTCGGTTGGGATCCCGTCTTTACTGGGTGCCTTGCCTGCACTCATTTGTTTAATGGCTTTTTGGACTTCCTCTATTGAAGGAGGGACATCAAGTTGTTCAATGGTGCGGTTTTTGGGGATCTGGTCAAGGGCGCCTTGGTCGACTGAAGAGGGTCTGTTGAGAAGCTGACTGAAGTGTTCTTTCCACCTGTTGCTGATGCCTTTTTTTATCTTTTATGAGAGTGTCACCATCAGAGGATAGCAAGGGAGTGGTGGTGGGTTTTAATGGCCCATAGACAGTCTTGAGGGCACTGAAAAATTGTTTGTAGTTTTTCATATCAGCAAAACGCTGGATTTCTTCTGCCTTTTTTTCCCACCATTGGTCTTGCATCTTCCTGATCTCACGCTGTGCCGTGGCTTGGAGAGACTTGAATCTGTCCTTTTTAGGAGCAGAGTTTGGGTTTTTTTTGCCACTCCATAAAGGCTTTGTTCTTTTTGCTCAATAGATCTTCAATAGCAGTGTTGTTCTCATTGAACAAGTCCTGGTGGTTGCGTTGTTTGGGGCCTAGGACTGCCTTTGATGTTTCCTTCACTACGTCTCTGAACTGGTTCCATTTCTCGGTTGAGCTTCCAGTGAGTGGTCCCTTGGCAGACAGCTTGTTGTCCAGGCAGGACTGGAATGTTTGCAAATAAGATGGATCTCTAAGACGACTCACGTAAAATGTGTGAACTGTCTGGGCGCGTTTCGGATGGTGAGGCGCAATGCACATTTGAAGAGTCGCTCTAACCAATCGGTGGTCTGTCCAGCATTCAGCTCCTCTCATGACTCTGGTGATCTTTACATCCTGGATGTCTCGCCAGCGTACAATGATGTAGTCAATTAGATGCCACTGTTTTGATCGATGGTGCATCCATGTTGTTTTATATTTGTTCGCCATTCTGGACACAGGGTTCATGATGGTGAGTTCGAACTCTGAGCATTTCCTGAGTAGCAGTAGGCCGTTGTTGTTCATTTTGTCCACGCCATGTTTGCCGAGCACTCTTTGATCTTCAGCAAGCTCGGTTGCCCAGCAAAATTCGTCAAACTGATCCAGCTCTTTCATGTCGACATGACAGGGGAAGTCCTATCTGGTGGAGAGACTTCCAATTGCTTCAACATCTCCAATGGCGTGAAACAAGGCTGTGTCCTCGCTCCGGTACTATTCAACCTATACTTCACCCAAGTACTACGATATGCTGTGATGGATCTAGATCTGGGCATCTACATCAAATACCGGTTGGATGGCTCACTATTCGACCTTCGCCGCCTGACTGCAAAAACAAAGACAACAGAGAGACTCATCCTGGAAGCTCTCTTTGCAGATGACTGTGCTCTCATGGCCCACCAAGAAAATCATCTTCAAACCATTGTGGACAGGTTCTCCCCCGCAACAAAACTGTTTGGCCTGACTATCAGCCTCAGTAAAACAGGTGCTGTTCCAACCTGCACCAGGGAGGGCAACTAACCAGCCGTGCATTATAATCGAGAGCATGCAGCTTTCTAACGTCAACACTTTCAAGTACCTGGGCAGCACCATCGCCAATGATAGGTCCATAGACCATGAGATTAATGCCAGGATCCAAAAGGCCAGCCAGGCACTTGGGCGGCTGCGCTCCAAAGTCCTCCAACACAGGGGTGTAAGCACTGCGACGAAGCTCAAAGTGTATAACGCAGTGGTCCTTAGCTCGCTCCTGTACGGTTGTGAGACATGGACACTGTACCAGAAGCACATGAAACAGCTGGAGCAATTCCACCAACGCTCCCTCCGGTCAATCATGAATATCCGATGGCAGGACCGAATCACCAACCAGGAAGTCCTTGACAGAGCCAACTCCACCAGCATCGAAGTCATGGTCCTCAAAACCCAGCTACGATGGTCTGGACACGTCATCCGCATGGACCCACAGCGAATGCCAAGACAGGTATTCTATGGTGAACTGTCAGCTGGACTCAGGAAACAAGGTCGACCAAAGAAAAGATTCAAGGATCAGCTAAAGTCCAACTTGAAGTGGGCTGGCATCACACCAAAGCAACTAGAACTCGCTGCCTCTGTCAGAAGCAGCTGGCGAATCCACATTAACCATGCCGCCACCACCTTTGAAGATGAGTGACGTCGACATCTTGCCGCTGTGCGTGAACGCCGACACCAGGCCACAAGCGCACCTCCCATAACAACTGGAGTCCCATGCCCCATGTGCCACAAACTCTGCCCCTCAGCCTTTGGACTTCAAAGCCATATGAGGGTACATCAATAGATGATAATGCACAAAGACAATAGTCATTCTCGGTCACCAAGAGACTACCACTATACTATACTATTGTCCCTTAATACATTATAAATATGAGAAATTTGGAGAAGCATGGGAAGATATATATGAACTGAGGCAAAGCAAAGCAAAAGGATCAAGCAAAACTACATACAAAATGACTGCAATAAGTAAATGAAAAGATCGCTGAAAAGAAATCTCTCATATAATTATAATGAATAATCTTGATTCTGGCAAAGAAATGGCGAAAGGAATGCTATCCTTTCCTTAAAAAGGTGGTGGGTTCTAGGTACAGAATATTTTATATTTTATCATTTATGAGTCACTGTGTTAGTTTGTTTTGATTGATTATCATCTTTGTTATAAAGTAGGACTGAGTGAATATAACTTGAAATGATTGATATAAATGACCAATGGCCAAAAAAAAATCACCAAAAATAATGTGCAGGAAGTTGCAAAAATTTAAAACATATTCCTAAACTCAAAGAAATTACAATGCCTTGTTACATTTTATTTCATTCTAATTGTCACATTCCATCTGAGATTTGGCTAGGCAAATATTAACCCAGAATAATCCCTGAAGGTCATAAATAACTGATTGGTTGCATAGTACAGGGATTTGGGCATTAGTAGGAGGAGAAATGAGAAACAGTTGAATGGTTCAGATATGGAACTGAAGTCTCATGTTGAATAAGGAAGAGAAAAAAGATCATAATACCAAAGGGGCATTAAAAAAATGATTCTGTAGTCTAGGCCAGGTTATTACCAAGAACTACATAGCCAGGATAATGGGGCTAGGACTAAATAAGTAACCAAAGAAAAACCATCATAGAAAAATTCAGAAAAGGCTCAGGGCTCGATAAGTTACAAAGGGTTGCTTTCATCATATTTTCCAGAGTAACATCTCCATCTCTTTTCTGTCCTTCCTTCTTTTCTTTTTCTCTTTCTCTTTCCTTCCTTCTTTCTTTCCTTCCTTCTTTCTTTTGTTCCTTCCTTCCTTCCTTCCTTCCTTCCTTCCTTCCTTCCTTCCTTCTTTCTTTTGTTCCTTCCTTCCTTCCTTCCTTCCTTCCTTCCTTCCTTCCTTCCTTCCTTCCTTCCTTCCTTCCTTTCTTCCTTCTTTCCTTCCTTTCTTCCTTGCTCCCTTCCTTCTCATCTGACACAAATTTACCATGTTCTTTTACTACATGTTCAGATCTGTAATTGATAGTATCCAGACTCTGGTTCTACTAGACACTATCAATTAATGTGACTGATTTTTAAAGAGTGTAAGAAATGGAGTCAGGAAGGCCTAAATTTGGATTTCACTTTAGACACTTAATAAATTATGTGATTCTGCACAAATGACTGAACATCCATGAACTTCAGTTTACTCATCTGTAAATTAATAAAATAATAATAGAATATACTTCAAGAGGAAGTCCCGAGAATCAAATGAGGCAATGCAGGTAACATTTTTTGTAGACTTTAAAGCACTTTTAAATGTGATTTCTGATTATTGTTCTTATCACTTATTTTTATGAACAGTATTAACAACCAATAGCATTATCAACAGTATTAATAACAGAAAGAGTATTAAAAGTATTAATAATATATTATTATTATTAATAAACAAAACGTATACATTCAAATAGGTTGCTTTCTTCAAAATATTGCACTTAAGAGGAAGTATAATTATTCTAATGATGTTACCATGCTCAGAGTATTTCTGGGAGTCCTTTGTCATTGCTTTCATTGTTTATATTCTTTAAACTACATATACCTTCTTTTGAAGTTTTAGCCATAGCAAAGCCTTTCTCATTTACTGAAATTTGATTTTTGGAAATAGCTAAGAATAATTTGAGCCATGTCTGAATACTAAGGAAGACAATAAGGTTGGTTGCCTAATCTGTCATGAATTATTATATCCTATTTCTATTGTGTCTTTCATATAAGATTCCTTATCCACATTCACATGGCCACCTTGTGCAATAATGCCTTGATTTTTCTTTTTCTAGGGTTCTCCCTCCCCACCTAATCCATCTCTCACATATTTGCCAAAATAATTTTCTTGAGGCATGTATCTGATCAGATAACTCCCCTGTTTTATTTAATTTATTTATTTTTAAAATTTAATTAATTAATATTTTTCCATGGTTACATGATTTATGTTCTTTCCCTCACCTCCTCATTCCCCCTTCCCATAGCACAATTCCACTGGGTTTTACATGTGTCATTGATCAAGACCTATTTACATATTATTAATATTTGCATTACAGTGATTGCTTAGGGTCTACATCCCCAATCATATCCTTGTCGACCCATGTGATCAAGTAGTTGTTTTTATTCTGTGTTTCTTTTTCCATAATTCTTTCTCTGGATGTGAATAGCATCCCATCGCATAAGTCCCTCTGAATGGTCTTGGATTATTGCATTGCTGTTAGCAGAGAAACCTATTACATTCAACTATGCCACAGTGTATCAGTCTTTGTGTATAATGTTCTCCTGGTTCTGTTGGATAGTTTCTTGTAGTATGATGTAAGGCCTCTATTTTTTTCCAGGTTTTCTGGTAGACCAATGATTCTCAAATTGTCTCTCCTATATTTGTTCTCCAGGTCCATAGTTTTCTCAATGAGATATTCCATGTTTCCTTCTATTTTGTCATTCTCTTGACTTTGCTTTAATTCTTGCTATCTTGTGAGATCATTAGCTTCTACTTTCCCAATTCTAGTTTTTAAAGACTGGTTTTCAGCTATGATCTTTTGATTTTCCTTTTCAATTTAGTCTTTCTTTTCATGGCTTGCAACAAGTCAATTCTGTTCTCCAATTTGCTTATCATTTCATATGATTTCTGGACTTCTTTTTCCAAGTGGGAGAATCTATCTTTTAAACTGTCATTTTCTTCTTGAATTATTTGCATTTTATTCCCCACTTTTCTTGCCAAGTTTCTTCTATCTTTCTTACTTGGATCTTCAACTCCAATTTGAGTTCCTAGAAAGCTTGTGACCAATTTCTATTTTTTTCTAAAGTTTGGATGTGTTTACTTGTTTGTCACTCTTTGCTGTAGCCTCCATGCTCTGCTGTTTTTCTCCATAGAAGTTATTCAATGTCAGAGGCTTTTTCTTATTTTTTTTTTTGGTAGTTGTAAATTGTAGTTTTGGGGTGTTGGTGGCCATTGCTGTGTTAGTTTTTTCTTCCCTTCCCAGCTAGAAATCTGAGTGAGGAGTATAGACAGCTCTTTGTGTATTGAGCTACAGAGTGGTCTTTGCCCTGAGGCTATTTTTCCAGTCTCCACTGTGTCTGCTGTGGGCAACCCCTCTATGCCCTATCTCTGAGCCCAATTTCCATGTTCCTCAGCCTCCTCAGGTCCCAAGTCTTGCTGCCCTCAGGAGTAAATCTGTGGTGTCCTCAACCAGCCCCTGAGAGTCTAGTGATTGTCCCATACTTGCTCTGACTCTGGCACTGTAGGTGAAATGGGGGAGGGGTGATAAGCTCGTGCTTTGGTACATGTAATTTTACCCCCTTATAGCATGGAAATGCCCAAACCCTGCCTACTTTCAAGACTGTGCCCTACCATACAGCCCCTTCACTTATCTGATTTTGACTTTTGTCCTTTTGAGGTGCTTTATATCAGTTGGTTGTGAAGAGAAGACTCCTATTTCTACTCTCAGGGCTTCTTAGCCCAGAAGTCCACTCCTGTAAGAGTTTAAATTTAGATTTTATGACTAAATCTGAGAGTTAAAAAGTAATATTGTAGTTGCCAGTTTTAAAATATTAATGATTAAGTCTAAATGACTTTTAGCAGCTTTTATTTACAAAGATGAGGTAAGAGTGAAAGTGTAAATGTAGATAAAGAGACAGATTCCTAACAAGCCTACCAGCCTTTCTCTAGTGAAGTCCAGCTCAGTCCCAGCAGGGCTTCCCCAAGTCTCTATCTCTATATAAATTTCTTGGTAATCCTCAGCCAGAAGTCCTGGTAGTGTTTTCAGCCAGGGTTCCAGCAATGCAGCCTCCTCCAAAGCCAAGGTAGGAATCTCAGCCAGTCACCTAACAAGCCAATGCAGGATCCAGGGAAAAAGTCTCCTTCAAGCCAGGAAAGGAATTTCTAGAACCAATCTCTCCAGACAAAAGGAAGGGATACTTAAGAAACAACCTCTCTAAATGCCAGGAAGGGAATGAATGCTAGCCCATGCTGGTCTCTTCTTTTATGCTTCTTTTTCCATGTCACTTCTTACCACTTCCTGTCACTCCCCCTTCTTCGCAAAAACCAATGGCAGTCTTTCAATTTGCCTAGTACTGCCCAAGGGGGGCGAGTAGTGGCCTTTGGAGGTGTGAGCTTTCTCTAGTAAGTGACTTATGAACTCTCATACTTAATAGTAAGTAGGGGTGCTTTAAGTTCTTGATTTGATTAGCTAAAAACAGACAAGGGGAGAGTTAATCCTATCTTTACACTCCCCTGTTTTAGAACTTTCATTGAGGTTCTGTAGCCTGTTGCATAAGAATTACAAATTCACGGAGCTGGCATTTTAAGCCCTCCAAAATCTAGTTCCAATGTACCTTCTCAGGAATCTCATATCACTTCTATTTGTACCATCTAAATTCCAATCGAACAGGCCTATTAGCTGTCCCATTCCATCTTTCATCTCTGTGACTTCATAAAAACTATTCTATACCTAGTCCCTTCACTCCTCTGCCTCTTAATAACTTGGTTTATGTGTGGCTCAGATGTTAATTTTTTATGAGGAGTCTTTCCTAGTCCCCTTAGTTGTTAATGTTTTCTCCCTCCTCAAATTACTTCCTATTTGCTTATACTGCAAATGCCAGATCTCTAAAAGAATGCAGACAAATACAAGGAATCTGCATTCTGTTGTCTTGTACTTTGTTGTTTTTGTATTTACAGGGCATAGCATAATCACTTCTGCATAGTAGGTACATAATTGATTTGAGTATGACCATTTTTAGTATAAAAGCAAAGAATCAACAACAATGTAGTGAGATTGGTTTTTAACCATAATTTGTAAACTCTCTCTAAAAACTAACTTTAGCTGTTTAAAAAGAGCCAGGTGCTTTCTTCAGATAATGCCTTCAAATACTCACTAATTGAAAGCATTTTATCTCTTCACTAAAGCCTGGCTATTGCTTTATAACAGCTGTGCTCACAAGTCATTCATTCAGTTAGAAATTCATCTATTGCTTTCATACATCTCATTTCCTCCTCTGAATGGTTCTTGAGAGAGAGAGAGACAGAGAGATAAAAAGACAGAGATAGGGGGTGGAGACAGAGAGACAAACAGACAGACAAACACATATGTGCAGAGAGAGAGAGAGAGAGAGAGAGAGAGAGAGAGAGAGAGAGAGAGAGAGAGAGCGCTCTAAAATGTAGGGCTGGGAGTCTAAATTTTTTGAGAGATACAAAAATCCATTGCATCTAGATGTTTTTGCCCTGCTAGTGTTTTATTGTGCCTGAAATTTCTACTATTAGAGATATGGTTTGGTGTGATGGAAAGAGCCCATGACTTGACAACAGCAGACTTCCTTCTTTCAGGCTTCAGTTCTGCTACTTAATACTACAGATAATGGGCCAGACAATAATTCTCTGCAAGCCTCAGTATCCTTAAATGCCAAATGGGGACAAAAATAATGGAATTGCCTACTTCATAAGGTCCTTAGAAATACTTTGCAAACTTCAAGATGAAATGGGAATATGAGTTATTGCCTTCAGTTTTTTTTTTATAATTATGTTTTGGAGCTCAAATTATTTGAATGGATCATTTGCAGCCATGAAATTAGTTGGATGCTCACCAGATCTCCTTTCACTTTCTGATGTGTTGACATAGCTTTAATTTGAACATTTACAAAGATCCCCAGGTCTCCCTGAGATGAAGTACTATATAATTGACTAAGAATTAGAACCATCTCAAAGATTTGATTACATAATTAATTGCTGTTCCTCAGAAAGAGACACAAATATAAGAGCATTCATTGCTTTTTTTTTTTTAGAAAAATGTTTCCCCCTTCCTCTCTAGTGATAGTAAGGGTGTTGCCAGACTCCTGGGATACATGAGTTGACTCATTCAACCCAAACACTGAACACATTGTAGAAAACCTGTACGGATGTCAAATCAAACACCATTCCTTTGTTTCAGCAGAACTATTTTCATATTTATGGTTTGGTTTCATTTTCTTGCTTGTAAAATATGCTGGTGAGGCATGGGGCCCACTTGAAATATATAGTGAGACTGACTAGATTTCCAAGATTTAGGAATGAAATAAAATGTGAGACTCCACAACTACCAAAGAAAGAACAGAGAAAACACTAACGTTCTATTGTACCAAGTGTTTTAAATGTTACCCAAGACAAAGTCTCACTGTCTTTTGTCTGTTCTATTCAATAGTGTGCAGAGTTGAAAAAACTTCAGGAAAAAATGCACAGATTTTGGATGTGATTGAGGCACTTTGGAAGTATAATATTAATTCATTTACTAAGTGCTGAGAATATGGCAAGGCACAGTGATATGTGTACGTGTGTGATATCCAAAGAGATTTAACAGTGTCCCTGTTCTCTATGAGTTTATCTACTAATAATGGTAATATGGTAAGTTGTTTCACCTGAGTCCAACTCTTCATGACCCCATTTGGGTTTTGTTTTGTTTCTGACAAATAGACTAGATTTGTTTGCCATTCCTTCTTTAGCTCATTTTACAGATGAAGAAACTGAGGCAAACAGGGATAAGTGACTTGCCTAGGGTCACCAAGCTACTAAGTGCCTGAGGCCAGATTTGAACTAGGGAAGAGGAGTCTTCTAACTTCAGGTCCAACACTCTATTCATTGCACCATCTTGATGCCCCAAACAATAAGGGTGATAAGATAAGATAAAATAGATACATTAAATACAAATTAAAGTATTGTGCATACATAAGCAGACTACATAGTGCTATGAGGTCAGATAAGGCAGAGAATCCTTTCTAGCTGGGGGGAACTTGGCATTTGAGCTTGACTCTTAAGGTCCTACTGTCTGTCATAGAACCCTGGAGTAACTAACTCCAAGATGGAAAGGTTATCAGTAGTCATATGGTCCAAATTATTGTCTATATAGTCAGTTGATCAACAAGTATGTACTGGGAGCTTACTGTGTGCGAGGCATTGTGCTAAGCTCTGGGCATACAAAGAAAGCTCCACCACCACCACCAAAGAAAACCCCCCAACAATCTTTACTCTCAAGGAGCTTATATTTGAATAAGGGAACTAATATACAAGCAACTATGTATAGACTAGAAGGTACTGAAAGAGGGCAGGATTGGGGCTTTCACTTGGAAAAGGCTCATTGAAGATGATAAGATTCCAGCAAAGTCTTGAAGGAAACCAGGAAAGACCAGGAAGCAGAGGGGATAAGAGCAAATTCCAGGCTTAGGAGATAGCCAATGCAAGGATACAGAGTCTAGATCACCTGTAAGTCAGTCAGCAAACATTTATTAAGCCTTTCCTATGTGTCAGGTATTGTGTTAAGCACTGGGAATGCCAAAACAAGCAAACAGAAATACTGGCCCTGCTCTCAAGGAGCTTATATTCTAATGTGGGAAGAAACCTCATCAAAGGAAAGTGAAAAGGGGAAGCTGAGGGAGAGGCAGCAAGATACAGAAATCTAGATTGCAGCCTGGCTATACAGGTATAAATTCTAGGGCTATAGTGATCTTCCAGGATGAAGAGTTTTCTGGGGCATGATGGTAGAGTTCAGACAGTAGCCTGATGGACCTGAAAAAATTCCCAAACCAGTAAGTAATACTTCAGTCAACCGGTTTCATATTTCAGTCACTCTATTAGGGAAATATTCCTTACTGGGTACCAAACTTTACCTCTTTGAAACCCTCATTCATTGCTCCAAACCCTATTCTATTGTGAATTCCTCTTTTGCATAAAAGGCTTTAAAATATTTAGACAGCTCTCATAACTCTCCTTAAGTAGTTTCCTTTAGGCTGGGTAAGATATTAACAGGTGGAGCTAGGGGAGAGACCATTTTGGATTCTACTATTATGCTAAGAAACATGGAAGTGAAAAAAAAGGGTATATTCAAAGGATGGTAATTACTCTAAGTAGCTAAAGTATAACTAATATGCAGGTTAGAGAGAAGTAAGAAATAAGGCTAGATTGACGAGCAGATTCCTAGAGGATATTAAATGCCAGATTTAAAGGAATTTGACCTTTGTTTGGACTTGATCAAACTTTATGTGATTCCTAACAATATCTTCTTCTATGTGAGAACTTTAATATACTTTTTCTATTTGGCTTTATTAATCTTCATAACTTTATAGCCAGGTCGAAGACGAGATTGATACCTGACTTTACTAGGTGATTACACTGTAATAGGCAGTACCATTAAACATGAAGAGGCCTTCATCTCAGAAAAAAGGGATGCAATAGTCCTTGACTTTTGCCCATTCCATTATGATCATTAGGTGACCCTGGAGGAAAATGGAACACTTTGAACAGGTGATGTGAAGCAGATGTAGCTTCAGGATTAGCACTTGAAAGTATGCATTCAATCAGAAAGATCTTCACATTTAAGGCATGGTGACTATTTAAAATATATGAAATGACATTTTGCATCTGTGGAACACTTGTTTATCTGCCTCACAGTGTTGAACCCCAATAAATGTTTCAAACAAAGAACTGGGATGCAGTTATTACTCGATGACTTGTCTATTAAAAATAAAACTCCTTAGATCTCATGAAACAGCCATGTTCTGTAATATCAAAGACTCCTGAGCCCCATGTTAATCCAGGATAACACACAATCACATAATTGTTAAGAGGTGTTGTATCAGGAGTTAAATCTCAGCATGAAATGTTATTTTCTTTATAATAGTGTTATAGCTGAATGGGTCTAAAACAGTGTCTTAACTGGACAAGTGGCCTTGGCCACATTGCTTCACCTCTACCCTTAGAGTAGATGTGTTGGTTGAATTGAATGAAAGTGGGACTTTGGGAATCATGAGCTAATATATCAAAGTGATTCTCAATGTCAAATTCAGGACCAAAATAGAACTGATAGGGTCATGTTGGTGAACCTATGGCACACCTGCTGAAGTGTGCCAGAGGGGGCTGCTCCCTTCCTCCTCTCCAGGTGCATCTGACAACTTTTCTCACATGACCTACCTCTCTGCCCAGCAGCCCAATGGGAATACTTCTTCCCTTCCCTGTCTGGGATATGGTGGAAGGCTCACATGCATTGGGAAGGCTGCAGTCTGGGCACTCAGTCTCTAAGAGTCTCTAAAAAGTTCATTATCACTGTGATAGTGAGAAGCATCTTCATGCCAATGGAAAGTGCAAATGTGGACGAAATGGAAGACAAAGGTAGAAGTAATCATGAGCAAAAATTTGGTTGAGAATGAAATATGAAGGTGAACCAAACATTTGGAAAAATAAGAAAAATCCAGTCAAACTGAGTAAAGATATCATTTGAATGCAAACTTGCAACATGAATACTTGACCATGACATTTGTTTTCTGTAGAGCAGTTTGACCTTCTTATACTTAAAGGACCACAGTTGAGACCCAAGTATCAAAGAAGCTTTGAGGTTCTGTCTATAAGATACCAAGATAGTTTGCAGTTTGGTGACTGAAACAATTGTTTGATTGAGTGAGAAAAATCAAGCTGATTATTTAACACTGTATAGATTAAACAATACTCATTCTGTGATCACTGTCCTCCTCCTTAACATCCATTTGAGTTAACCTTACTAGCCACATATAAATAGGCTCTCCATAATGATACAGCACTAAGCTAAGGCTCACAGTATGTGCTCAAATACTTCCTCGTCTGAAATCTTATTTCAAATGTTAACCCCTATTTGGCATAGATAACTCATTATTTTTGTCTCACTAATGGCCTAAGGTCCATTAGATGCTGATGGTAATCATTTCCTTTTGGTAGTTTCCATGTAGTTTTTGTTTGGTTCTCCCACACCTCTCAAGTCAGGATTTATGGTTTCTTCCATGATGGGAAATCCCTTTACCAACAAACACTGGCCTCTCATATATAACTTGAAGTCTTAGAGAGTTGGCCAGAGCAGTAGGAAGTTAAGTGACTCACCCATGGTCACACAAATCAGAATTAGGAACTGAATTAACATTTTTCTGACTTCAAGGGTAGCCTTCTATTTATTATTCCCTGCTGTCTCTCTTCTAGAAACTTATGTATTTAATACATCTTGAACTCTGGTTGAGGGATTTTGTTGCAATCATGCCCTTAGATGAAATGATCCATGTGACCAAATCTTTGATTTCTATCCTCATTTCCAAAGAAAGGTGAATTTATTTCTAAAAAGAAGGCTTTGTTTAAGTATGTAGAGATACTTTTGGGATTTGGCATCACAAAATGTATTATTTACCTTGTTCTCTTATTTTTTTTAGAAGTGCTAATGACTCCCAAATGGTCCTCACATAAAGGGCACATGGCAATGGTCCGTGGAGTTCATTGGAAAGGTGAATAAAAAAAATTAAGTCAATGTTTAGATTTCTATTTAAGTTCAAGGAACACAACAGATGCCTGGGAGACAATGCTTAGTGGCTTCAGGCAGAGGTTAAGCTTAAACAAGATTTTTTTTTCTTTTTGAACAGTCTTATTTTGGCTGGTTTTTACTGCTTCCAATCTAACACATGAATGCTATTCTCCTCAAAGACCTTATTTCAAAGCAGGCTAGAGATGTCAGCAAAGGCTCGAAATAGGTTACACTCCTTTGGTTTTCATTTGAAGGCAGGACTCAATTGTAGCCCTTGTTAAAAGTTAAGCTGAGAAATGTCTCCTAGGAGAAATTCAAGCTTTCCCTCCAAACTTGGGCTCGCCAAGAATGGTGATTATCTGAGTGTAATTCAAATCATATGTGCTGCCCCAGTTTTTCTGCCATACTCAAGATTTTTTTTTCTTTTAAATCAAGCAAAATAGTCATCAACTTAAAGGCAGACCTCACTTATATACTGAAACAGTTCTGTGAACTTTATGGTGTTCAGTGGGGGTCAAAATACAGAGCAGAATTATAAAGCTTTCCCAGATAAGATATGGATGATTGATGCATCTACAAGGGATTTGGTGATCATTATTACAAGTATAACATAAGTCTTGGAGGAATGAATTACAAAACATTTCAAAATTATATTTTGTCACAATAACACATAAATGACAGAATCACAAATTACCCTCTTTCAAATGCAAGAATCCTTTCTACATACTTTAGGGTTCAATCCAGCTTGTGTCTGTAGGGTGTCAAACCTGGAGGAAACCCGAAAAATTTAGGCAATTAGATGGATATTTCCAAATATCCAGATGCTTGGCATCTTATGGACGACATATGTGGGTATCTGACTCTATTTTCCAATATTCTTCCAGATGTTTGGCATCATTTAGACATAGCCTTAGACAAAGCTATTGTTCTTTCTACTAACATTTCACCGTTAATGGTCAGTGGGGAAAAATATGGGATTGCAGAGACAACAACAAAGAATCAGCATTTTAAACAGTGATATTGGTTAAGAAAGAGAGGAAACAAAGAAATAAAGAAACTGCAATACACTGCATATAGACATCATGGGACTGAAAAATTATTCAAGTCTTCTAGTATTCTCTTTTTATTGGCACTAGATTCTTTCCAATGTTTTTAGTCATTCCTACAAATATGTTTATAGTATTTTTAATAAATTTTCTTCAGGTTGAAAAAATGTTCTGAAAATCCTTTTTTCAATTGTGTGCACAGTCATGTGTGGTTGAGTAGACTTTTTTAATTTATCCTTACCAGCATTTTATTTTAATATCACCCAATCTTCCTGGAGTTTGGTACAGTGCTGATATTCAGTATTCTCCATCAAGTTATTGAATCCAGTGACCCTTTGAGGGTCTATTGAGTCTTGTTCTTTTCTGTTGTTGACACATGTGTTGCTTGGAATTCATTGCCTCTCATTAATTCCTTTCATAGTATGTTTATAAAGTCCTTCCAAAAACAAGAGGGAGATAAAATTTCTAGGAAATGTCTTTCATCTTCCTGGATAGTACCCAACTGCCACATTATCACAGACATAGGTTTACTACAGGATTTATCTGAGGTGATGGTTTAATTGAGGTTGAAAAGTATTCACCTGTCTGCTTCAATAGGCACCTAAAAATATGTATATACTAACTGCTATACAACACTATGATGTAGCCTGATCACCCCGTCCCTTACTCTTCAAGGTGCATCATCAATACACCCTTCAAAAAGATTAGAGGAAAAGGGTTTCCCTTCTAAAGTTTCATGGCATCCTGATACTTGAACAGAGAATCAGTAGGATATGACTCCAGATGTCCTCTACTCTTACTTCTGTTCAAGTAGTCATTGCTTTAGTCAATGTTCATTTCTTTCTGTTTCATTGTTTCCTGCTACCATGCTTTTGCTTACATATTTCTTCTGTGTAGAATGCTTCCCTTTCACCTACTCTTTATCTATGCCTATTAAATTTCTTCTGAGGAAGGGATAACTTAATGATGATTTTCCTTATGAACCCTTTCTTAATTCTTCCAGATTTCTCTCAAAACTTTGGAATTACTTTTGCCTCTTATTTGACTTCCACATGCTATCTTATATTATAGCTATTTGTACACTTTACATGTCTATTTGACTTAGACTGTCAGTTTCATAAAGTCAGGAGCTAAATCTCATTATTCTTTGTATCTGAAAGGATATCTATAAATTGGGGAATGGTTAAGCAATTTGTGGTATATGATCTTAATGGAACACTATTCTGCCATAGAAAATGACAAGCAAGATCATCATTAAAAAATCTGGAAAGACATATGAAGTGATAAAAGTGAAATAACTATTGCACAGAGTAACAATAATAATATCTGATGATTAGCTGTGAATGGTTTATTATTATTATTATCATTTATTTTATTATTTTATTACTAATTTTACTTATTTATATATCATATATTACAAAATAAAATTTACTAATTTTATTAATTATTATTACCTAGGCAAGGATTCAGGACAACTTCAAGAGAAGCATGATAGAAAAAAAGGATATCTACCATCATAGAAAGAACAGATGGAATCAAAATGCAAATGAAATATGCCATTCTTTACATTATTTCTTCCATGAACTTTTCTCTAACATAGGCAATGCATCTTCTTTTGCAACATAGTGAACATGGAAATGTATATTGTATGTGTATTGTATATGTGCACAACCAATATCATAATGTCTCTCTTCTTGGGGAGCAAGAGGTTAGGGATTGCAAAATATCAGAAAATAAATAATAAAAAGTATCTGTTATGATGGCTGAAAGATTACCTTTATATAATAAGTAATAAATGGTTGTTAAATGAACAAATTCAGGAAAAATTTGCAACAATAATTGTTAAGTGTTTTCTATTTGAAGAGCCTTGTGGGAAAAAATTAAAATTACAGAACAAAGATTTGAATTCAGAGAACCTGGTGCTAGTCTCAGCTTTTCCTTATTTCTCTTACTTATTTGATTTGGGGCAAGTCCATGACTTTTCTAGTTTCTTCATTTACAAAATAAAATAATTGGACCA
This sequence comes from Monodelphis domestica, assembly GCF_027887165.1. NCBI lineage: Eukaryota > Metazoa > Chordata > Mammalia > Didelphimorphia > Didelphidae > Monodelphis > Monodelphis domestica. The sequence continues at coordinate 91,650,632 of NC_077227.1, forward strand.
AGAGACATCTTAGATGCCTCCCAGACTTAAATATATGATCCTATAAAATATTTTCCTTGTCCTCATGGAACTAACAATTTGGTTCAAAAACAACCATAGTCAAGATATAGGAAAATATATGCAAAATGAACAATATTTCCCTTTGTTTTCTAATTTTAATATAAAGGGCTATTTTCAATTTATATCTAGATGTACCATTTTCTCTTTGTGCTATCATAGAAATGGTTCTTTTAAGGGATCTAAAAGATTTTATAGGAATATGTTTCATTTGGAGATGTCTCCGATTCCAGGTCACCGGGCTACTATTTAAGACAGTCTTTGTCCAATGTGCTGTCAGACTCCTGAGTATTTCCTGAACTCCTTTAACTTGTCCCAGAGGAGATTCTGTGTCCCCATCCCTAGGATTTTTTCAAAATTACTCTTAAATCCCTTAGGATAAGTGGAGAGCCTATGGCTTAGCATAAAACATTTAGTCCTAAATTCTTCTGTTGGAAAGTTAGCAATGGCAGTGTAAGACCTTGAGGCTGTTAGGGATGGGTTTTTAGAAAAATCTAATTTAGCACAATGGATATCTTCCAAATCAGGAATGAACATTTCTGGGTTGTGTTTGTTTTTACAAAGGGAGCCCTGTTTTCATTAAAGAGTGACAATCAAGGCATCTGAAGCCCACAAAGAGAACATTTTTCTGTCTCATTCCAATGAAAATTTCCAGCAGATTTTAATGTAACATGGCCCCCCAAAATGAGAAAAATCTGCTCCGAGGATGAAAAATTAAGTCAAGTTTCAGTAAAGAATAATAATCTTTTTACAACTCAATTATATGTAATTGAAAAATGGTTTTTGCATTATGAGCACGAAGTGGACCACAGGATAGATGACATGATACTCAGAAGCTGTGTGTGGTCCTAGGTCACCTGTGGTCTTATTCTTCTTTAAGGTATAACTAAGAGTACAGCTTTGGTTATGCTTATTATCCAGGCAATTATAGGGCAGATAATATACTCATGATCCATAGGTATTCCCTCCCATACCATGGAGATGGGGGAGATGGGCAGAAGGATGGAAAGAGGGAGTAGGAGAGGGAGAGAGAGAGAGAGAGAGAGAGAGAGAGAGAGAGAGAGAGAGAGAGAGAGAGAGAGAGAGAGAGAAAGAGACAGAGAGGCAGAGACAGAGAGACAGAGACAGAGAGACAGAGACAGAGAGAGACAGAGAGAGACAGAGAGAGACAGAGACAGAGACAGAGACAGAGACAGAGAGACAGAGAGAGAAAAAATCTTTTCAGCAGTTGAATAAACTCCTTGAAAACAGTGACCATTTTATTTTTTTCTTTGTATTCATATCCCCTGTCACTGTGGCTGACACGTGGTAGGTGCTTCATAAATCCTTGATGATAGCATTGTTTCAGGTGTATCTTTCTTTCTTTCTTTGGCCCTGATGTGGAGTTTCCATTTTTATTACTGGAATAAGAATGTTATTTTGCCAGTTAAAGTTTCCTCTAACATGCAAGGAAAGCAAATAAGTGAGATAAAATTTTAGTTTTTATATAGATTCTAAATTGAACAGTGATGGTAAATGTAGAGGAAATAATTTTCCCCCCTATTTTCTGTTGGAGTTTTTCTTTTTTTTTGGAGAGGCCATATTTGGCAGAATATTAGTCTTCTATAAAATTCCCCCTTTGATTCTTGATGTATGTAAATTTGTGAGTATAAATTCATCACCGGAGAAGGAAATGGCAGATTACTCCAGTATCTTTGCCAAGAAAACCCCATGGACATTATGGTTCAGGGGTTCAGAAAGAGTCGGACATGACTGAGTGACTGAACAAAACATTCATCAATCAGGTTTTTGTACTACTTTGGTATGCTTGGATTTCTTCTGAAATGATTTCTTTAGGTCAGCAGGTTTGTTACTGGTAAAATATGGACGTTCTAGCACTAAATCCATAGGACAGAAAGTTGGACACGATATCTTTATTATGCCTTTCATTTTTCATCCTACCTCTTATTTAACCACTGATCTTTTGTTTTCCCCAGGCTCTGCTAATGGAGAACCATTGTGCAAAACTAACATACCAACCCTAGCCACTGGAACCATAATAGGTAATACTTAACCAAAGTCAATTCAGCTAATTCTACTTTCTGTAATACAAATGGCTCCCTTTCCTCAATCCCCAATGCCAAATCTGGATATGTATTTCTTGGTGGTATTTTCTCTTTTCCAAATTCCAACATGTGAATCACTTAGTAAAGTAAGAAATTGTACTTTTTTCTTGCCTTTCCAGTACGGTATGTTCTTCAAAAATATAAAATAGTGAGAAAGCCAAGACATTGTGGCCCAAGCCTGGCTCTCTGGCAGAGTAGCGATAGTAGACTGAAGTTGTCTTATTCAGCATATGTCAAACAATATTGTGTATTTTAGAGATGATATATGTACAAATAAATTCAATGTCCTATTGACTTAATCAAAGGATATTAGTTATGATTAACAAGTGAGATGTGATATGGAAAAGAGAATTTTGAATCTTTCAATCACTTTTTAGTGTAAATAATTAGAACTGTGGGATTATAACCCAGAAGTCATATTAGAAAATTAAATAGAGCATTTCCACATTTGTGCTTAAAAAAAAATTAACTGATATTTGAGAAGGTGAAAAGGCACTGGAGATGAAAGCCATTGGACTCCAATGACTGGACCAAGCTGGTTTAGAATCTCTTTCATGTAAATACATGTCTTATGGTTGGGCAGGCTTCATTTGAATCATTCTGGATGAATGTATCCAGAGCTGAGAAAACAACTGATTCATTTGGTTAGTTAAGTCAGAACACTGGACACTTTACTGGATTATTTTTAAAATGAAAAGTCAGTCACACAACTAGGACTCTCCTGAAAAAAAATAGCTATTCCCCTGCTATTATGTAACTTACTGCTAAACCCAAAGGGTATTCTCTAAATGGAGAAAAAAAGCTTTTGTGACTCTTGTCCTATTCAATCTTTGTCTGAAATTACGGTTAACTATTTAATTAGTTACTGGCTTTCACAAGAAAACAAAATAAGTGCCATCTAGATGGATGCATTATTTGATCCCTTAGCCACAAATAGAAGATACCTGAATAAATTGAAGAATGGGGGAAAAAATCCCAATCTATCAACAGGTGATGTAATCTATATGACACTGGAGAACCTTTCTAATTGATTGAATGAATGATTTCAACACTGACACCCCCAGTTGCTTTTGCATAGGGCAGAGTAAGTTCAGAGACAATTGATCTACTTAATCTTTCTTAGCTTGTGTACAAAATGGGGATAAAATACTGTGCCTTCTTATAGTATTGTGGGAAAAGTGTTTTTTAAACTACATTTACAAAATGAAAGTTATTAAGGTGAATTAGAAAACCCCATTGGATTAGGATTAGACAACCTGAGTTTCTACTCTAGCTAAGCCCACTTCTGTGTAATTTTTACCCAACAGTGTTATACAGTGCATAAAGTTCTGGACCTGATTTCAAATCCTGCCTACAACCCTTACTAGCTGTAGGAGCTTGGGCAAAGCACATCATGTCTCAGGCCTATTTTCTTCATCTCCAAAATGGCAAACACTTTATAAAAAGCCTATTATGAGGATCAAATGGAAGAATGTGTATAAAGCACCTTGCAAACCTCAAGGCCTGCTAATATTAACATTGCTAAACCTCTGTTTCCTTTTCTTTAAAATGCTGATAATAACACTTGTATTATTTACCTTCAAGGGACATTGTGCTGTGAGGAACAAACTCCCTAAGCTATAAAGACTATTATAAATGTAAGCTATTATTGTTACTGCCTACTGCTAATTGGTAACAGATTTGGAAAGTTATTCAACTGCGTAGGATTATATCTTGCTTTATTTCTCCATTAGATTTGTGAAATGTCCATTGTTCTATTCCTTTTGTTTATATACATTAGCAACATTACAAAAAAAAAACACCAAAAAAATTTATACATTCATTAAATTTGAAGAAATAGTTCACCTTTATCGAAATGTTTATGAGGAAATTCCTTCAAATTCCACATATTTATTGATATCTGGTAAAAGAAAAAGACTTTTAAATCATTAAGTAGTTTAATCCAAATGGAGCTGAATCTTTTTGGCAATTGCCTTGCTTCTAATCAATCACATATGTGGCCTACCTTATGAAAAATTCAGCATGGGAGCTTACAAAGCAGATAAATTAGGGGTAGGAGTTTTGTGAATAACAAAATGATTTTTAAACATTTTTAATGGATGCTTCTGTTGATGGTGGTGGGATAGGAAGAGGATGCTTTAAAAGAAAGATACTTCCCCCAAGAATTTTCAAATGTGATTTTCTCAGGGTATATATAGTTTTACTTTCATACAGCTTTTCAAAGAATTTTATTGAGCTCTGCAATAGGAAAATAAAGAATCAGTTTGCTATGAAGAGATTTTTAGTTTTCTGTCCTATACATACATTAAGAAATCAAATTAAAATGTGGATTTGTAGCCTGGAGGGAACCTTCAAGTAGACAGTGACTCTATGAGAGGCCTCCAAAGTTTGGGACTAGTAACGAGAACCAGACAGACCTGTGCTACTAAAATATTTCTTTCAAATTTTTACTCTCTGCTTCATTGAGGGAGCTTTATATATATATATATATATATATATATATATATATATATAAAACATCCCATGGTTAGTTGTCAATTGGGCCTTACATAAGTGATAAATAAAATAGCAGTCTAAAGCTAAAAGCTGAGGTTCAAAACTGGGGAACTCTCTCTCTCCACAAGATGTTACAGATAAGAGAGCAATGCCTCTCTAATTACTGCTTCTAAGTATTGATATCTTTCCTCACTTCAGATTGGAAAACTTCCTCCCTTCCTTCAAAATCTGTGCTGAGGAAGACCACACCGAGGGTCCCAAGGCTATGAAATGTCAGTAGTAGGACTGAACTGGTTTTCTGGCTCAGATATCAATTCCTGATATCTTTCCTGATTTGTCACTTATCTATCTAATCTATCTATCTATCTATCTATCTATCTATCTATCTATCTATCTATCTATCTATCTATCATTTTATCTATCCAAATTTTTTGTGTCTCAGTCATTCAGTCATGTACAATTCTGTGTGACCCTATGAGCCATAGCAAGTCAAGTACACACATAAATGAAGGTCTTTTTTAAACTTGCTAAGCATTGTTAACTTAAAAGTGAGACGGAAAGTTTCAGACAGAAATTCTTTTATGTTCTCCATGTTCCTAGTGACTTTTCTGAAACATACACTTTTTGTCAGGGCCTAGGGTGTCCTGACTAAACAAATCTACTTACAACTCAGATTCATGATAGATTTTCAACATGTAGTACAGTACTGAATCCTGAAACAACTGAGACTAACCACATTCCAATGGATTTTCATTCCCATTTCTCCACTTATATACATTGGAAGCCCCCCATTCATTATCATTTTGGATAGCTTTTATCAATATCCTTCCATATTTCTCAATCTATGCAGCAAAGAGAATAGGAAGCTAACCCAATAAAATGAGGCATAGGCCTTATTAATCAATGCAATGCACATTGCCTTTACTTCAGTGATTTGTGGTTCTATGATCCACACTTGTGGAATGGTGGGAAAAGTTCAGAAGCAAAGATTATGAGAGCCTGAGTTGTAGTCCTCCTGACTTTTATTAGTTGGGTGACTGTAACTAAGTCAATTAATTCTTTGTTTGCCATTTTCTCATCTAGCTGTCATAAACTTCTGGTTTCACTTCCCCAACTCCCATTGGCTGACCAGATCCCCTGAGAGTGACTGACTCTTGTTCTCCTCAGGGTTCTAGAGGTGACACTAAAGTGTTGAAGCAGAGAAACATTACTATATATCAAGGTGACCCACTCAATTGAAGGAGGCTCTCACTCAAAGCCCCATTTTCAGATAGTAGTTGGTTAGAGCTAGGTGAAATATTCCCATTAATGACTATGAGTAAACACCAATAAAGAATCCAAAGGAATCCATCTGTATGTTGGACATGTATGATCAAAAGGTAAACCCAGAAATATTTTTTACTGAGAGTCTAATTCTCCTTTTAGGGAATCTGCTATTTCATTGACATTGGGAAATACTTATTACAGGTGGCTACATGGTATGGTAGATAGAATGCTGGGAATGGACTCAGGAAGACTTGAGTTCTGCCTTAAACACTTCCTATGTGACCATGGGCAAATCAGTTAACTTCTCTTAGTTTCACTTTCTTCATCTGTAAAATTAAGGGATCACACTTGGGAAAATTAAATATAACCCTCCCTTGATTGTGAAAATGAAAATAATTAACTCTCCCCTGATTGTAAAGATTAAATTGTAATCCCTGCCTATTTTTACATTTTAATCACCAAAAGTGTAAACATCCCACTTAATCATTAAGTGGGAGGTCCTTAACCCATGTGTGCACTAGTGAAGAATCAGAATTAAACTAACTGCCCCTGGGTAGTCTTAAAGCAAAGCTTCAATTGTGATTGGTAGACATAAAATGAGGGGAAAACACAGGAAGTTACACAAAAGAAAGTGTCTTTAAAAGGAGGTATCGCTTCCAGTGAGAGATGGTTCTTCATTCTTTGGAAGTGGAGACTGGTGACAATTCTTCATTCTTTGGAGTGGAGGCTGTTCTGGTGAGGATGTACTAAAATCTCTTCCTTTGAACTGACACACAGTGAGTGAAAAGCTGACTCTTAACTGCTGGATTTCCTGAGAAAACTAGCCTCAGAAAAGACTTACTTCTTGAGAGAGATTTCCCCAGGTCCTTGGCTTTGCCGAGGCTTAAGGACTAACTCTCCCTGCCTGGTAGTAAATTACTTAGTGCTTAAGCTAGATATCTTACCCTATCCTCTATGTTTTTCTTAATTCACTCTTTCTACATTTTGTAAATAAATTGTAAATAAATCTCTTTGGAATTAATATAAATTCCTGGCAACCACACTCTTAAATAATCCAGTTCAACCCTTTAAAAAATAATCCTTTTTTCCCCTTACATACTAGATGACCTCTGAAATCTCTTCTAGCTATTAATCCTAGACAAAATCCTATCATCTATGACACCATGACCTTATTCCTAGTGATGGATATTTGTACTTTCTCTGTAATTTATATCCTGAGAAAATTGCCTAGGGCACTGCCAGATAACTTTCCTAATGTCACATAGCCCCATCAAGAGTGGGACTTGAACCCAATTCCCCTTGTCTCTGGGCCAACTCTCTATATACTAGTGAGACCATACTGCCTCCCCTTGAAAGTATAATGTGAAAAGATCTCTTTTTTCCCTTTTCAGGAGCCCCGCCAAAGAGTCTTTTAAAAGGAAAAGAATTACTTATCCATCAATTCTGATTACTATTTGCCAGGGCTTATTAACAGGTAGCAAGTTGTCTCCATAGCTTCATTTACCTGACTTGAACAGGCAATAACATTGCTGTTTGATGGGTTTCTAATTACACCACAAGAATCCAAGAAGCCCTGCCTCTAAAACACTGCAAAAGAAGCATGACTTGGAGCTTCATAAATCAATTCCATATTGTCAAAGGGAGCTGCTTAGTTTATAAAACAGTTTCACCTTCCCTACTCTCCCAGATGTAAAAAATGTGAATGAATTCCATTTGGCTTTCTTTAGCAATACATGATTTCACATGCATACAGACACACATCCCTTAGGCAGACTCAAACAGCAAAATGCTTGGACTTGGGTTTTCCAGGTGCTGTGTGGTTAATTTCAATCCCTCAAACCACGTGGATAGTTGCATGGCACCTTGTAAAATATTAATAATTGCATAAATGAATGCCAGCTCTTCTGAAAATTCAACATTTATCATTATGTGTACAGATGAATGAATAAATGAAAGATTGGAGCATTTATTAGGTGCTTACAATATTCAAAGCTCTGTGTTGAGCACTGATGATACAAAGAAAAAGTAAGACAGCCCTTGGTCTTAAGGTGTTAGCATTCTTCTGAGGGAGAACAAAAAATTTCCTTTAAGTCTGATAGAAAGTTTCCATAGGCCTTAGTGTATAGTGGTAACACTCGTTAATGTCTTTTTTAATGTTATTCCACTAATAAAATCATATCAGTTTCTGATATTCATCCATTTGACAGTGCCAAAGACTTGGTGGCAAGAGCAAGAAGATTTAAACTTCAAAAAAGTTTGTTGATTTAGTAAAGGGAAACATAACCCTCAACATCTGATAATCAGCATCTAGAGAATAAATATGCCATGTTGAAACAAAAAGGATAATCTAATAAACCCTTCTATTCAAGGAATAGGTGATACCAACAAAGTCAATTTGTTGGGAATTGGCTATTTCAGAAGTGTCGCTCTAAATTATTGCATATTTCCTTGAAAGAATTTTTTTTGTCACCAGAAATAATGCTGGGCTTATGTCTTGGAAATGACTATGAGTCTATATTGGCACTTCTGAAGACAATGGAAAGAGTTAATCATTATATTTCCAGCTAAATCCACCACTTCTCCAAACTTTGTTATCTATTGTGGGCACCCTGATCCTTCTGGTCACTCAGATTCACAACTTCTGAGTCATTCTCAATTCTTTCTTCTCATGAAAACCTTACATTACATAAGTATCCCTCTAGGTAAAAATTAATTTAGAAAACCACATATTATTGTCTATGTTTTATTTATATTTGTTTTATTAAAGATTTCCCAATTACATTTTAATCTGGTTTGGGCCATACTAAGAAGTACTATGAGTCTCACATTTGATACCTTTGCCTCACATGATCCTTACAGTTAGAATCAGGACTTTATTTAAATTATAGTAAGGTGAATCCTACATATTCACTTTTTTAATGTGTTTTGATTTTATAATTTGTTTTTCATATTTGAACTTTAAAAATTTGAGTTTCAAATACTTTCCTGGCATCCTTCACTCACTGGGAAACAAACAATATGATATTAGTCATATGAAATCACACAAAATATATCTCCATTTTAGCCATATCACAAAAAAATCAGAAATAATAAATAAAATGAGGAAAGTATACTTCAGTTTCTTTTGAGTTTTTCAGTTCTTTTTATAGAGGTGGAAAGCATTTTTCACCATGTGTCTTTTGGGATTGTCTTAGATCATTGTATTTATCAGAGAAAGTAAGTGTTTCACTGTTAATCATCATTATAATGATATATAATAGTTATTGCACATATACTGTATATAATGATATTTACTGTATATAATGTATACTGTTGCTACATATAATATATACTATAACACTGTATATAATTATATTCTATATACGGCATATAATGATATTCTGTATCACTTACTTTCTCTTCCCTACACAACTCTTTTACATGAGAAAATTTCTTCCAATCTACCTCCTTCTTCTCCCTTCTCCCAATACATCCCATTTTCTCTCTTCATGTTTTTAGATCATTCCAGCATAATTGACTCACACCTAAGCCCTCTTTCTATGAAGACTCTTTCTACTTTGCCCAATAGTGAGAAAGTTCTTAGAATTTACATATTTCATTTTTGCCATCCAGGGATTCAAACAGTTTTACTTTATAATTCTCTTTCATATTTACTTTTTTATGCTTCTGTTGAGTCTTGTGCTTGAATGTCAAATTTTCTGTCAGCTTTGGTCTTTTCAACAAGAATGCTTGAAAATCCTCTATTTCATTGAATATTTATTTTTTCCCCAGAAGCATTATACTCAATTTTGCTGAGTAGGTTATTCTTGCTTGTAATCTTACCTCCATTGCCTTCTGGAATATCATATTGGCTGAAAGAACAGAAAAAGAAAATGACAAATGTTGGAGGGGATGTGGAAAAATAGGGACACTAATATACTTTTAGTAGAGTTGTAATCTGGTCCAACCTTTCTGGAAAAAAAAAATTTGGAGCTATGTATGCCCAAAGGGCTGTACAACTGTATACTAGTAGATCTATATACCAAAGAGATCAAAGAAAAAGGGAAAGGACTTATTTGTGAAAAAAACATTTATTGTGGGATTCAGCTAAACCTGTCCTCATGGGAAAAAAAATCATATCCCCACACTAACAAAGGAAAAAAGAGGAGAGTTAAATAAAGAATGAGTTTTGAAAAAAATAGCAGACTAAGAAACCTAAAATCATCAAAAAAGAAGAGATATTAAATATTAGGGAAGAGAGAAAAATTAAGATAAATTATCGATAAACTAAAGCTAGTTCTTTGAGAATATTATTATAATTGATAAAACTTCATGTAATCTGATTAAAAAGGAAGAAAATCAAATTACTAAAGAAGAAGGTAAAATCACAACAATAAACCCAAATAAAATGATCATATCCTTTGATGCATACTAATGTTATTAATTATTTCAACTAGTTTTTTGAATGATTTTCTAAGTATACAAACAGATATCTTGAAGAAGTGACCATTTTGCTTCCTCGTGGCCTCTTCTAATTCCTTCAGTTTTTTTCTTGTCTTATTACTATATTAAAAAAATGAGTCTAGACATCTCAATAAATTATCTGATATCTTAGAACCAAAATAAAATACACATTGAAAGAATCCAGCAATTGCTTCCTAAAAGAGATTCTAAGATGAAAACTCAGAGAAGTATTATAGCCAAATTCAAGAGTTCTTATATCAAAGAGAAGATATTGTAAGAAGCCAATGTCAGAATCACACAAGATTTAGGAGCTTCCATTCTGAAGGGCAATTTAGAACTATGCCCAAAGGGTGATAAAAGACTGTCTGCCCTTTGATCCAGCCATAGCACTACTGACTTGTACCCCAAAGAGATAATAAGGAAAAAGACATGTACAAGAATATTCATAGCTGCGCTCTTTGTGGTGGAAAAAAAATTGGTAAATGAGGGGATGCCCTTCAATTGGGGAATGGCTGAACAAATTATGGTATATGTTGGTGATGGAATACTATTGTGTTCAAAGGAATAATAAAGTGGAGGAATTCCATGGGAACTGAAACGACCTCCAGGAAGTGATGTAGAGTGAAAGGAACAGAACCAGGAGAACATTGTACAGAGACTGATACACTTTGGTATAATCAAATGTAATGGACTTCTCCATTAGTGGCAATGCAGTGATTATGAACAACCCAGAGGGATCTATGAGGAAGAACACTATCCACATCCAGAGGAAAAACTGTGGGAATAAAAACACTGAAGAAAAACAACTGCTTGATTACATGGGTCGAGGGGGATATGATTGGGGGTATAGACCTTAAAGGAACATCCTAGTGCAAACATCAACAGCATGGAAATAGGTTCTGATCAAGGACACATGTAATACCCAGTGGAATTGCACATTGGCAACAGGAAAGGTAGGGTGAAGGGAGGGAGGAATAGAATATGATTTTTGTAACCAAGGAATTATGTTTGAAATTGACCAAATAAAATAAAATAAAATAACCCAATTTCAAAAAAAGGAAACAAAACTAATTATTAAGCAACTATCACAGTGGGGGGAAATCCTTCCTGGTCTTGATCAATTCACAGGAAAATTGTACTGAACTTTTTTCTGTTGAACTTCTAAAGAACACTTTAGATTTCATAATACATAAATTATCCTGAGAAATTGATAAAGATTCCTAACAGAATCCCTTTTTATAAGACAAATACAATTTCAATACCTAAATCAGTAAATGTTAAAACACAGAAAAATTATAGACCTATTTTTTTTTTTACAAAATCTTATCAAACAGAGTTTTGTTGTTGTTGTTCAGTTGCTTCAATCATGCCAAACTCTTTGTGACCCAAGCTAGAGCTTTCTTGGCAACAATACTGTAGTGGTTTACCATTTGCTTCTCTAGCATCAAACTATGGTAATTGTATCTAAGAAATCTTTCATTGTGACGAAGTTGGATTTGTAACAGGGTTGCAAGATGGTTCAAATGAGGAAAACAATAAATATTAATGATCATATTGAAAACAAAACCTCTTTAAAACATGATTATTCCATTAGATGCAGAAAAAGTCTTTGACTAAGTATAATACTCTTTCATTCATAAAAAGTAAAAAGATCTCCAAAGTATAGGCATAGAGATACCTTTATAAATATCATAAAAAGTATCTGTCTAAATTAAAAAGCAGAGAGGTGCAGTTAAGATGGCAGTGTAGAGGCAGCAAATGTTCAGACCCCTGAAAACCCTTTACCAACTACAAACTAACTGCTTCTAGGGGACTGAAAATCAAACTTAACAACAAGACACAGCAAAAGAACCCTCCTACTGGACTCAACTTAAAAGGCATGCCCCCCACCTCCAAGCCAGAATTCAAGAACACTCTGGTTTAAGGGGAAGGAAGAAGGCAGGTCCAGGGAACCCTCCACCACCTAGAGCAATAAGCCTCCAGTGGCAGCTGGAACCTCTGGGTGGGCAAAGGTGCTGGCCTGGAAAAGCTGTGCCAGGCTCAGAGGGTCCAACACAGGCAGTGGGGAAACAGATAGAGAAGAAATGCAGAGCATAGAGCAGTCAGCAGTTGTGGCAGCGGAGACACTCCATATTGTCTCCCCCTTTCCTGAAGTTTTGGCCCCAGGGCACATCCAGCAACTCAGCCAGACTTAATCCCATGGAAGCCTCCAGAGGACAGGGAAGCTCAACCTCCATCACCCCTCCCCCACAGACTGCACTGAGAGATTTACTGACAAAACTCCAAGGGTGAAGGCAGAAAGAAAAGCCCAAAACCACAAAAAAGAGAGAGAGAGAAGCAAGAGCTCAGGAAACTGCAGGGAGTAAGGAAGGGGTAAATATGAGCAATCAACAGAAAAAGAAAAAAGAAATTACAATCGACAGCTTCTATACAGGCAATGAACGAAGAGCAAACAGAACAGAGAAGGATGAGGGAACACCAATCAAAAAAAAACTAAACTAAAAAACTAAAAAACCCAGCAAATTAGATACAGGCTCTGGAAGAACTCAAAATACAATTCTAAACACAATTTAGAGAGGCTGAAGACAACTGGGAAAAGATCTTAAAAACTAAAATAAGTCATCTGGAAACAGAAGCACTTGAACTAAAACAAGAAAATAGTGTCTTGAAAGCCAAAATCAACCAGCTTGAAAATGAGGCAAAGGAGATGAAAGATGACCTCCAAAGAAAAAAGAACAAAAGGAGAAGGATGACCAAAAAGCCAGGTATGAAATCCAGTCTTTATGTACCAGAATAAAACAACTAGAATCAAGTGACTTCACAAGGCAGCAGCACACTATAAAACAAAAATCAAAAGAATAAACAAATTGAGGAAAATATGAAGCACCTCACTCACAACACAGAACATTTAGAAAATCATTCCAGGAGAGACAACTTCAGAATCCAATAAATCCAGAATCTAATGTCTACCAAAAGACCATGACAAAAGAAAAAGCCTGAACATTATACTACTGGAAATTATCTAAGAAAACTGCCCCGATATTTTAGAACAAGAGGGAAAAATGGAGATTGAAAGAATCCACAGATCACCTCCCATCCTTAATCCCCAACTGACAGCACCCAAGAACGTTATAGCCAAATTCAAGAACTATCAGACCAAGGAAAAAATATTACAAGCTGCTAAGAAGAAGTCATTCGGATACCATGGAACCACAGTAAGGATAACATAGGATCTGGCTGCAATTACACTGAAGGACCGAAAGGCATGAAATATGACATTCTGGAAAGCAAGGGAACTAGGTATTCAACCAAGAATCAACTACCCAGCAAAATTGACTATATTCTTACAGGGGAAAGTATGGTCATTTAATAAAATAGAAGAATTTCAAGCATCTGTAAAGAAAAGACCACACCTGAACAGAAAATATGATGCCCAAGCACAGAACTCAAGAGAATCATCAAAAGGTAATTTAAAAAGATGGGAAAAAGAATAACAAAACAAAACAGCAACAAAAACCCCCCCTTTTTTTTAAGAGACGCAATGCGTTAAAATGATATGTATCCCTATAAGAAAAGAGGTCATTGATAACTCCTAAAAACTGTTGTTATCACCTGGGCAGCTAGAAGAATTACACTTAGAGGGAACAGTGACAAACTGTATAGGATGAAATAAGAAGACATAAATAGGTATATAGATATATGTATGCATAAATACATATACGTGTGTGTGTATATATATATATATATATATATATATATATATATATACAACTAGAGCTAAAAGAAGGGATTAATACTAAAAGTAATGGGAAAAGAAACAAAAGGGGTAAATTTATATGTCACAAAGAAACTCATGGAGGGAGGGGGAAAACATCAATACACCTAAAGGGTAAAGAGGTTGGACAAAGGAAATACACAACTCTTATGTGCATTGAAATTGACTCAAAGAGGGAAGAACAATCCAATACATTGGGGCAGAGAATTGATTTGTGCCCTATAGGGAAGTAGGAGAGTAATAAACGAACTGGTGGGTAGGGAAGCAATACAAGGGATGGAGAGGGTAGGAGGTCGTTAAAAAAGACTATAAAGAAAATAAGACGGGGATAAGAAGGGAGGGAGGATAGAAAGGGAAGTAAAATAAGGGTGGGAATTAGGGGGACTGATTAAAAACAAAACACTGGCATAGAAGGAAATATTGAAAGATGAAAGGGCAGGACTAGGAGTGGAAATCAAAATGCTAGGAAATACACAGCTGGTAATCATAACTCTGAATGTGAATGGAATGAAATCACCCATAACACTCAAGCGAATAGCAGAGTGGATTAGAATCCCAAACCCTACCATATACTGTCTACAGGAAATACACATGAGGCAGTTAGAAGTAAGAGGATGGAGCCAAATCTTTTGAGCATCAATGGCTAAAAAGAAGGCAGGAGTTGCAATCATGATAACTGACAAAGACAAAGTAAAAATAATTCTAGTTAAAAGAGATAGGGAAGGTAATTACATCCTGATAAAAGATAGTATAGACAATGAGGAAACAGACAATGTGACAATCTAATGAATACAGATGCAAAAATCATAAATAGGATACTAGCAAAAAGACTCCAGCAAAGATCACAAGGGTTATTCACTATTACCAGGTAGGATTCATACAAGGAATGCAAGGATGGTTCAATATTAGGAAAACCATCCACATAACTGACCACATTAACAAGCAAACTGAGAAAAATCACACGATTATTTCAATAGATGCAGAAAAAGCCTTTAACAAAATACAACACTCATTCCTATTGAAAACACTAGAAATCATAGGAATAGAAGGGCCTTTCCTAAAAATAATAAACAGTATATTTCTAAAACCATCAGCAAACATCATCTGCAATGTAGACAAACTTGAAACCTCCCAATAAGATCACCTCTATTATTTAACATTGTACTAGAAACACTAGCTGTAATGATTAAAGAAAAAGAAATTGAAAGTATTAAAATAGGCAATGAGGAGATGAAGCTATCACTCTTTGCAGATGATATGATGCTCTTCCTAAAAAAACCCAGAGAATCAACCAAAAAGCTAGTGGAAATAATAAACAACTTTAGCAAAGTTGCAGGATACAAAATAAACCCACATAAGTCATTAGCATTTCTATATATCTCCAACATATTTCAGCAGCAAGAATTAGAAAGAGAAATTCCATTTAAAATCACCGAAGACAATTTAAAATCAAACGGCTGAGAAAAACACAGAAAATATATAAACACAACTACAAAAGACTCCACACAATTAAAACTAGATCTAAACAATTGAAAAAAAAATCAACTGCTCATGGGTAGGGCAAGCTATCATAATAACAATGACAATCCTACCCAAATTAATTTACTTATTTATTGCCATACCCATTGAACTACAAAAAAACTTTTTTACTAAATTGGAAAAAAATAACATAACAAAGTTCATTTGGAAGAACAAAAGATGAAGGATATCCAGTGAAATCATGAAAAAAAAATGAGAAGAAAGGAGGCATTGCAGTCCTAGATCTCAAACTATACTATAAAGAAGTGGTCATCAAAACAATTTGGCACTGGATAAGAGACAGAAAGGAGGATCAGTGGAACAGACTTGGGGTAAGTGATCTCAGCAAAACAGTCTATGATAAGCCCAAAGCTTTTGGGACAAAAACCCACTATTTGATAAAAACTGCTGGGAAAATTGGAAGACAGTATCAGAGAGATTAGGTTTGGATCAACATCTCACAACCTACACCAAGATAAACTCAGAATGGGTGAATGATTTGAATATAAAGTAGGAAACTATAAGCAAATTAGGTGAACACACAATAGTATACATATCAGATCTTTGGGAAAGGAAGGATTTTAAAACCAAGCAAGAGCTAGAAAAATCACAAAAATGTAAAAATCAGTAATTTTGATTACATCAAATTAAAAAGGTTTTGTACAAACAAAACCCATGAAACCAAAATTAGAAGGGAAGCAACAAATTGGGAAATGATTTTCATAACAAAAACCTCTGACAAAGGTCTATTACTCAAATTTCTAAAGAGCTAAACCAATTGTACAAAAAATCAAGCCATTCTCTAATTGATAAATGAGCATGGGAACTGAATATACAATTTTCGGTTAAAGAAATCAAAACTATTAATAAGCACATGAAAAAGTGTTCTAAATCTCTTATATTCAGAGAGATACAAATCAAAACAACTCTGAGGTATCACCTCACACCTAGAAGATTGACTAAAATGACAGTAAAGGAAAGTAATGAATGCTGGAGGGGATGTGGCAAAGTCGGGATATTAATGCATTGTTGGTGGAGTTGTGAATTGATCCAACCATTCTGGAGGGCAATTTGGAACTATGCCCAAAGGGCACTAAAAAACTGTCTGCCCTTTGATCCAGCCATAGCACTGCTGGGCTTGTACCCCACAGAGATAATCAGGAAAATTACTTGTACAAGAATATTCATAGCTGCACTTTGTGTTGGCAAAAAAATGGAAAATATGGGGATGCCCTTCAATTGGGGAATGGCTGAACAAATTGTGGTATGTGTTGGTGATGGAATACTATTGTACTCAAAGGAATAATAAAGTAGAGGAATTCAATGGGAACTGGAATGACCTTCAGGAATTGATGCAGAGCAAAAGGAGAAGAACCAGGAAAACATTTACACAGAGACTGATACACTGTTGTACAATTGAATGTAATGGACTTCTCCATTAGTGGCAATGCAATGTCCTCAACAACTTGGAGGAATCTATGAGAAAAAAACATTATCCACATTCATAGGATAAACGGTGGGAGTAGAAACACACAAGGAAAACAACTGCTTGAATACATGGTTCAAGGGGAAATGACTGGGGATGTAGACTCTAAATGAACATCCTAATGGAAACACCAACAACATGGAAATAGGTTCTGATCATGGACTCATGTAATACCAAATGAAATTGTGTGTCAGCTATGAGAAGGGTGCGGGGAGGGGAGGGGAGGGAGGGAAATAATGTGATTCTTGTAACCAAAGAATAATGTTCTAAATTAAATAAAGTAATTAATAAAAAAAATAAATTCAAAAGCAAGCAATGGTGATGCATTAGGATCTTTCCCAACAAATACAGGAATGAACCAAGGATGCCTACTCTTTCCACTATTTTTACATAGTTTTGGAAATGTTCACAACATCATTAAAATAGCAGAAAGAAGTAAGAGGCATAAAAATTGGTAAAGAGGAGATATGACTCTCTATTTCCTATTGATCTGGTGCTATAGTTGGAAAAGCTTAGGGAATCAATAAAGATGCTAAATTGAAGCAACAACGTCTTCAACAAAGGTGCAGGCTTCAAAATAAATCCTCAGAAATAAATTTCATTTCTATTTAATAACAATAAAATCTAAGAGGCAATGACAGGAAGGGCAATCCTATTCTAAATAACTACAAAATGAATAAAGTGTCTGAGGATCAAGCTATCCAACTACAGAGAGGACTTGATGAGTGGTAAAGGAATATTCAGTGCTGATGGCTAGGTTAGGCTACTAAATGATAATATTTCCAAAGTTAATTTATACTTTAATGCTATAGCAATCATATTATCAAAGAGATATTTTATAGAACTTAATTAAATAATAATGTATATTTGGAAAAATAAGACATATAGATTATCAAGGTAAATTATGAAGAAGAAAGGAAGAAGAAGGAATAGCACTTGATATTCTTTTATATTTACCATGTCTAGAAACTGTTCCATTGGCATAGCCCTTAAGAACCCAATGCCACTAGCATGGCATGAGAAAGCATCAGGGTTTGAACTTGTAGATAGAGTTCTACAAACTAATCAAATCACAGGTCTGGATGCTTCACCACACTCCCCAAAATATAGCAGCTCTTTTTGTTATGACAAAGAATTGGAAACTGAAGGGAGGTTCATCAATTAGGGGATGGGTGAAAAAATAGTGGTATATGAATGTGATGAAATACTAGTATGCTACGAGCTGGAGAAGAAAATAGGAAACAACTCAAGTGTTTTTGCCAAGAAAACTACAGTTGGGGTAAAAAAGAGTTGTACATAATTGAAATGACCGAACAGCAGAAACTATTGTGCTTTAAGAAATGATGAGCAGGGTAGTATCAGAAAAACCTGGCAAGACTTACATGATCTGATACTGAGTGGGGTGAGCAGCACCAAGAAAACCTTATATACAGCAACAATAGTTTTGAATGATTATCAAAATTGTAAGTGATTTGGCTATTCTGATCAATGCTGTCATTCCAGAGAATTCTGAAGGACTTATAACGAAAAATCCAATCCACCTCCAGAGGAAGAACCTATGGAGTCTGAATGCAGATTTAAGCCTTTCTTTTTTCACTTCATTTTTCTTGCTCCCCAACCCAAACTTAGTCAATATGGAAATACATTTTTCACGATTTCACCTGTATAATTGATATTGCATTTCTAACTTTATTGATGAGTAACATAGGGACAGGAGGGAGACAATTTGGAATCAAATTTTTAAATAATTGTTTAAAATAAATACACTTTTAAAAAGCTGTGAACAGGGCCCCTGCTCCCCTGAGACTGATTACATGATTACAACTACCCTGGAACTGTGACCTTTTCTCATTCTGTCCATCACTTCCTTCCTTCCTTCCTTCCTTCCTTCCTTCCTTCCTTCCTTCCTTCCTTCCTTCCTTCCTTCCTTCCTTCCTTCCTTCCTTCCTTCCTTCCTTCCTTCCTTCCTTCCTTCCTTCCTCCCTTTTCTTACTTCTTTTCTTTCCTTCTTTCCTTCCTTCCATTCTTCCTTTAATACACAGCTTATTTACTTCACTGTTATAAGTTTATTTACTTATTTACTAAGTTTATTTACTTCACTGTTATAAGAACAGAAAGTGGTTCTTATATGAAGTATTTTAAGGATCTCATCTCAGCATATTCATAGACATCTAGGAGAGTACAGCTTTGAGACTAGTTTGTCACAATAGGATAGAGTTATAAAATTCATTTTCCATGCTATAGTGAACATGATGAAAAAAGCAAAAGTTTGTCAGAAGTTCCCAGATTATGCTAATGGAGGTCAGTGGGACATAGTTGGTAAAACAGTTAATTAGGCTATTCATAGAGGCAGGAATTTACTAATTAAGTCTTTCATTTTTTAAGGATGTTCCCTATGGATAGTTACCTAATTGATCCCAAGTACAAAGGGGAAGAGGCAATGAGGCAAGACTTTGAGGTTTCCTAACTTCTTCCCAAAGAGCAAGTGTGACACATCTATAAAAGGTATATTCTGAGGGTACATTCTCTTACCCTCTTTTACATATCTCTTAGTTCTTTGTGTTCTGTACCACATGAGTCTGTTGCTTCCTAAAAGATTCATTTTGTGCAGGGAAGAATTATAGATTCATATGGTTAGACTCTTAACTTAACGATAAGCTACAAATATACTCTTGGATGAATTCATCCAATTCTTAAGACAACCGAAAGAAATTAAAGGCATAAAAATAGGTAAAAAGTAAATATAACTGTCCCTATTTGCTGATAATCTGGTGCTATATTTGGAAAAGCTTAGGGAATCAACAAAGATGCTAACTTAAGCAACAGCTTCAACAAAGTTGCAGGCTTCAAAATAAATCCTAAAAACTCAACATTTATAACTGTGTCCTATTGTGACAAACTGGTCTCAAAGTTGTACTCTCCTAGTATTGGTGTTATGGCCTCAATATAAGAAATATGAAGATAGAACTGGTTCAGTTCATTTTTGGAGAAGAAAAAAACCAGCTCTCCACAATAAAAAGATGATAAAGATGACACATAGATTTTATATGTACATAACTTATCATTTGAAAACAACAACTGAATCCTCAAATTGTATAGCAGTGGTTGTCATATTATCTGTAGCACACCAGGCATCTTAGCATCTTGGAAGTATGACTGGTGTATTGATATTGTATCCTGTATATTCATTTACCAGACACATGCTCAGACCACTTGATGTTCATTGTATGGAAAGGGACAGTCCAAAGGACTAGCAAATTCCTGGGCTGGGCCTTGACAGCCAGTGTCCTGGCTTAGAGTACATTCATTTACAAAGCGCAGGTTGGATTAATCTCCTCCTCTGTGATCCGGTCATTGTCAATGCTACCAATGTAAAAACCTATATCATGTCACGTATTCATTAATCGCTTCCCACTTGACATTCCTAAGGCCCCCAATAAAGGCTGGGGAACATGTGTGAGCCTCCTCTTCCCTTCTCTTCTCTTCCACCTCTTGCTCTCACAGGGTTTGCTCTCCCTCCTGCCTCTTACAATCTTGATCTTGCTGTGGCCTATTATGTTCCTCGTGTCTGACTGACTTACACAGCGCAACTATCCCGCACATCTCCCATTAATCTCTTGGCCGTGTGGCCCTTGGAGGATGTCTCAGAGTTCTCAGCTCCACGCAGGTTCTCTTGGTCCTCATACTTATAATTTCTCCACTTGCTTTCTTTTTCTAGAAAGGTAATTACGGAGCTTGCTCATCCCCAGGTGTTTTAACTTATGGTGTCTGAGTCTTTATTCCTGCGTCTCTTGCCCTGACTGCCTTATCTATCTCACATCCATATTCCTCTCGCCTCCATTCTCCTTCTCAGGTCACCCCCCCCCCCCAGATAAACTATAAAGGAACCACAGGTCGGTTCACTATATTATCTTTTTCTTTTTTTTTTAAATGATATTTTATTTGATCATTTCCAAGCATTATTCATTAAAAACAAAGATCATTTTCTTTTCCTCCCCCTCCACCCCCCATAGTCGACATGTGATTCCACTGGGTGTCACATGTGTTCTTGATTCGAACCCATTTCTATGTTGTCATATATTATCTTTTTCTTTGTCTCCATAATACTTCTTGAGTCTTCTGACCATATTCCATGTTACACTGGTTCCTCAAAGACTGACAATATATTCTTTCTAATTGCTCTAAGATGGTTTGTCCTTCTGTAGAATTGCAGTTCAATGAAACAATCATACATGTGAGTAAGGATGTTCCCTAATCCTTGTGAATGTGCCTCCACATCATAGTCGTCATCATAATAACCTCATGAGGCTTCATCATCAGGGTCTGAATGCAAAGCCTGATAGTGAATGACATTTGTTGCAGTAAAATGATGTTTTGCTGATTTATTACTTGCTATAAATCTGAATTTAACAATTTGTTCAGTATCTTCATCACTGTCATCATCTCCCCTTTTTGCCATAGGAGTTTCTTCTACTTTTTTTTTTTGTTCTTCCTTTCCAAATCAAGCATTCATCATAACAAATAAAGGCTCTTGGGGAAAGTAATTTAATTCCCAGGGATAGCATGTAAATGCATGGTGGACTAGGCCATCAAGAACCCTAATCCAGAGGCATTTAATCAATTTGAAAAGACTCTGGGTGATATGCAAGTTACTAGTACCCGGACTCTTGCCATCCAGCACTATTCTGGGGATAGGTTGATGCTATAGGAGGTCATATTCTAGACAAGGGGGTGGGAAGCTCTTTAGAAAACTATAAAAATGATATTAGAAATTGCCTTGTTATAATGGAGTTTGAAGCAGATCTGAGACAGAGTGTCAGTTTCAAATGTTGACAGTCTAATAGTTTTTCTGTGGCAGTTAGTTTCTCTGAGTGTGGCTATTACTCTGAGGGAGTGGTCAGTTATACTCTCTTGGAATGGTAGAAGCAGGCAATATGTTTTCTCTCTCTCCTCACTGTTTGAGGTTGAAGAAAAGGAGGGAAAAACCTGAAGGAGCTAAGTAATGTTTCTTTTCCAACTTGGAAAACACTAGTGACTATCTATTGCTATCTCATAAATTGTTTTTATATTTGAGAAGACCAGAAAAAGACCTAGTTTTTGGTTTGAACTCAGTCTGTTAAGGCTCAGAGTCCTAACTTGGTTCTTGCTGAGGCTCAGCCAGCTAGCCTTTGATATTTTTATAAATTGGAGACAAGGGTAAGAATTATATACTTTGTATAAAGATAATAGAGTTTAGTTTATTGTAAAATAGTGAAAATTTGGGTTAGTCAGGTCAGGAAGGATCAGTATAGCCTGTGGAAACAGGAGAAACAGTTCCTAGAAGAACCAGGGAGTTTTATTTGGGTGGATTTAGGATCTCTTAGAGTTAGAAATCCTTTTTTATCCTTATGTTCTCAATAAATAGTTCTCAAAAATATATTTTTATATAATAAGAATTTTCTTAGTGTCCTTGCACCTAGCCCTGAAGAGAAGTTCACTTAAGAGCTTCACTTCGCTGATATAAACTGAGAATACTTTGTAAGCCCAGCAAACCAAGCATCTAATCAGTTTATAATCCATAAACAATTCATTCATCACCTATTATTTTTACGAAACTCATTCTATACATTGTAGTAGTGTTGTTGTTTTTGGTGGCAGCAGTATTTGCTTGACTTGGAAGAGACTGTGGTGATGAGGAAGAAAGGGGAGTCAAATAAGCATGGCCAGCCCAACCCTAGAAAAGAAAGAACTCTGATTCCTTTTTATCACCAGGTACATACACCTGTGTTTGCTTGGGGGAACAGTAATGGTTGTCAGGATGGATAAAGTTGTGTAAAAGCAACAATAAAGGAGGAGAATAAGTCACATGGGGAAAGACTTTTAAAATACATATCAGATGGAAAAGGCTAAAACAAATTAAATCAGGTAAAGGAAAAAAAGAAAGAAAATTCATGGATCAGTACATTATCATGGTTATCAATGATGAAAATTGCCCATACTCTAAAGTTTGCAAAGTGGTTTTCTAACACTTCATTTGAGCCTTTCAAGAGACTTCCCAGGTTGATTTTATTATTACCCTCAGTTTACAAGTGAGAAAACTGAGGCTCAAAGAAGTTTAATTAATCCAAGGATCACCGAGATATTAAATACTAAATTTAAAAAATTTTTAAATTAAAAAAAAATTTAAAAAAACCCTAAATACTAAATACCTCCTGTCTCTAAGTTCAGCTCAATACCATATAACCTCCAGTAAAAAAAAAACACATTTACATGGTACTATATAGTAGACAACAAAACAAAGTAAAATGTTATTAAGTAGAACTCTTTAAGAGTTACAAGTATGAGTATTACTTCGTGTTTACCAGGAGCCATCAAAAAGGTGAGGTGAGTTGCCTGCGTTGACACTTAGTGATAGAATCACAACTTTAATCCAGATCTCCCAACAAATAGTCCAGTGCTCATTCTATTATATTAGGCTGGGAAATTATTTTGTCCAGGAAAGAAAATACTGAAAGAGTGAAAATATTGAAGTCTTCATAGATGGATAGAGAGATAGATTTATATCTAAGGGGTAAAGAATTTTAGATCTAGAAGGGATTATAATATTTTCTTATAGATTCCATGGCCCAAGATTCCCCAAACTATGGGCCACATAGATCAGAATCAAACCTAAGAGTCACTTTCTTCATGACTTATTATTGTCCCCATCCACCCAGAGTTTGGTCTAGGCAAATATCCAAATGGAGTTTAATAGAGTAGAAGAATGAATAAATAAGACATTTATTAAATTCTTAATATGTGTAAAATATTGTGTTTAGGATTGCCTTTTTGCCTTTATTTTGCCCCTGTGAAAACATAAATATCATAAATTACCCAAAGGAGCCTACGAATAATTTCTGAAGAAATCAACAATATTATTGCTTTTTCAGGAAGATTCCATTTTTCCATCATGATCCTACCAACTCAATATCACCCCATGGTCTCTTTGACATTCTATTCATTTTATAGTTTTTCCAAAGAGTCCTACAACATAATCCTAGTCAAATTTACAGTGCTACTCTGTGGATTGGAGCCTTCTTCAAGGAAAATTTGAGGCTGCTATACAAACAATTCTTTCCCCAGATAACCTACACTCTACAAATAACTCACTATAATAGTGAGAAGTAAAATATAGGTCTTCTATTGCCTTATATCATTTTAAGACTACCCACAGTAATAACAACTTGTGTTTATTTTAAAGCTTACAAAGCACTTTGACATCATTGTGCATTACTTCATTTAATCATCAGAATAACACTGTGTGGCAGTAACTATTCTTAGTCCCATTTTATAGATGACAAACCCAAAGTTCCCACCATTTAAGAAACTTGAACTAGGGCCAAAAAATTAGTGTTAGAGACCAAACTCAAAACTAAGTGTTCCTGACTCCAAGTCCAGCACTCTATGCACTATGGCAAGCTGCTCCTCCAACTGTGGGAACCAGTCTCTTCAATCTGCAAGAAGCAAACTGCTCAGAAATTTCTCTTTTATCTCTAGAAGCCTAGATGGCTGAATTCTCAAACTTTATATTAGTCACATGACAATTCCTAAAACTAGCATTCCTAAAATATCTCTCTTCTCTAGCTAGATGGTTAGATTCTGCTATTTACTACCTCGAAAGTCTCTTTTAAATAAGAGATATAGATTCAGGAATGATATTATCTAGGGTCATGCAGAATGAGAACATTAGACTCTGCTATAAGACAGTTATGTGCTTTAAGAGAACTCTCTGCACTTTATCACTGCCCAAGCTGCTGCTGAGTATCAAGTCATAGGGGAAGTACATGAAGAACCTAAGTGTTTCTGCCTCCAGGCAGCCATTAAGAGCTGCAAAGGGTAGAGCAGGGCAGAAGACTGGACATTTACATAGGCTTCATCCTTCTCTCTTTCTACTCTGCTGCCTTCTAAAGACCCAGGTTCCTTTTCACCTCATTACTCTCTCAGAATCTATATTTATATCTATAGATATAGATGTATATACTTTTAAAAAGACGAAATTTAGCACTAAAGAAAAAAAGGAGTTGAGTATTTATGCCAGCTTACTCATAGACCTGCACAAGGTCTTGGTTACTACCAAAAGAATCCATCCTCCCAAGAAGATAAATGAACCAGTTCCCACACTGGGGTAGCTTCAGTCACTAAAAGTCCTTCCCAGAGGGGTATCAGAGAGCAGCTCCACAAAATGATTTTTCTAAAATACAAGGCTGATCAGATGACCCCCCTCCTATCCTATTCAATAGTTTGAATTCAATATTCAATATCCTCTTCAATAATTCACAGTAGTTCTCTCTGACCTCTAGCATTATCTTATGTTTGTCATACGAAACCCTTCATAACTTGGATCCTCCCATAACCTATCTAGCCCTTTTTCTTTATCTAAAGATATTCCTGGTTCAAGTTTATGTTCTCTTAATGGCTGTCCTGCAGACTCTTACCCAAGTGAAGAAGACCTTTAGATTTGTGATTCCCCTGAAGGCAGAAAAGATATTGGCTATTGATAACAACCTGGAAAGCATGATTAAGACCTTGTTTGAGGAATTGATTAAAGAAAAAAGGCTAGATCAGGTTATGGGCAAGGACAATGGATAGGCAGACAGTGTCTCTGAAGAAAAGACAGCTAAAGTCACTGATAAGGGAAATGAAGGTGACAAAGACACTGTGTCTGCTAGTGAATTAGAGAAAACCTGTCCATTGAAAGAGGTCACCAAGCTATCCAGTACAACTGGTGTACTTCAATCCAATTTTCATAGGCAATTCACCTCACAGGAACTTGAATCCTTAAAAAGATGTTTCCCAAAATTTGTGGAACATCCTTTCAAATCTCAAAGGAACTGAAACGTGCTTTTTAAGATTTTTGATCCTGATTTTGAGGATGCTGAGTTCCTACTGTTAGAACTCTTCAGCCCCCATGAACAGAGACAATTCTTAGAAAAGACAAGATCTGATAGTATCCTGACTAGCTGGCCCACTGTGGAACAAAGAGTAGATATGGACTTTGCTAACCCTACTAACATGTCCTACCTAAGAAAATGCAGAGAGGACTTGCTACAGGCCATAAAACAATGCTGTTCAAAACCAAATGCATGGGCTAGATTTGATAAGATCTTACAGAACAAAGGGGAACATCCTGCACATACATTGACCGATTATCAGACATGGCAGAATCAATCTTAGGTCTAGAAACAAATAGTGGAGAGTCTGCAAGCCATGTCCAGAGGCAATTTTAAGGGGATGCACACCTCATTTGAAACATTTCTTCAAGCATTATTTCCCCAAGTATGATTTGGTTAGCCTGATAGAACTGCATGAGACAGAAACTTACTCACACAATAGTAATTCAGAATAAAGTAAACAAGTTCGAGACCTAAAAGAAAAATTATAAATGACTGAGAAAAATCTTAAGGAAAAGGAGATAGAAGAAATCAAGAATCTAAACACGGTTAAGACTTACACAACATCTAGTTACACAAGACCTAGTTACAAAGCAAAGCCAGTGCAGAGAGAAACTAGAGAATGTTTCTTTTGACACAAGAAAGGTCACTTGATTAAAAATTGCTTTTTAAAGAAGAAATATGAAGTCACTAACAGCAAGAACACACAAAATCCACAAACTAGGAACAAAAAGTCCACTTGTTCACATTGCACAGTAAAGTCCTCAAAGCAAGCTCTGGACTTACAAGAGGTGCAACAGGCTTTATACCTGGAGCCAAACTTAAATACTCAGATATAGTTAGGAAAGACAGTTGGAGAGCCAAGCCAGGCTGAATAGGGAAGAAGCTCTGAAGAGGACCCCTGTTAGCTTCTGTCCT
The DNA here is from genome assembly GCF_027887165.1 of Monodelphis domestica. Classification (NCBI taxonomy): domain Eukaryota; kingdom Metazoa; phylum Chordata; class Mammalia; order Didelphimorphia; family Didelphidae; genus Monodelphis; species Monodelphis domestica. The sequence continues at coordinate 91,677,605 of NC_077227.1, forward strand.
GGGCTGAGGGACCAGTGTGGCTTTTTGGTAGCTGAGGGAGAAAATTGTGAACTAACTTTTGGGCTTTTGGAGCTGAGTGTGGTGAAGAAGATATTGTTATCTCCGAGACTTGAGTTTGAATGAAGAAGAAAGAAGATTAAACAATCTCCAATCTTCCTGACAGACTCTTGTGTCACAGCTGTGACAGGACTGACATTTCTCAAAATCCTCCTAACCCTCATTATAGACTAGGGATAACCCCATCCCTCTCACCTCATCCTCCATCCTGTCCTATTTTCCCCAATAAACCTCCTTACTTGAGAAAGAGGGGAAAAGTATCTTCTCTAAACCTCATGGCCCACTCTGGGAAGGAGGAGGGAGGGGCGAAGCTAAAGGCTTCAGAAGTGGGAGATGAAGGGAGTTATTGAGGGAGGAGGAGGGTAGGAAAATATTAATTAGTCATCTAGGGAATTGATAGACACCCTCAAGTATTGCTCTAGTATATCTCTCTCCATTACAACTAGGCACCCTTAAGTTTCCCCTAGTATCTCTCTAGTCACTCCAGAGTATCTATTTATTACAATTGACTCACCAGCATCCATTTATTACAGTGTATATGTATCTTGTACATAGTTGTTTGCATGTTGTCTCCCCTAGCTGTCAAATTATTATTTCCTTAAGAGCAAGGGCTGCCTTTTGTCTTTCTTTGTATCCTCAGAGCCTAGCACAGTGCCTAAAACATTAGAAAAACTTAATAAATGCTTGTTGACTGACAATCACTACAAATTGAATGATCCTGCATCATTGAGACTTAACTAGGAATTGTTCTTTTTTCTCTTAATAAGAAACTAATTTTCATGCCCTCATTCAATTGATAGAAGATTAGAATTGTCATAGGTTACAAATAGAGCCTGAACTATTTGATGAATCCATTTCAATTAGATATATTTTCACCTGTTCATCCCCTGCCACTATCAAAATTGAAGAATAATTCCATTCTGTCTCCGTCTCTGTCTCTTTCTCTGTCTGTCTCTATCTCTGTCTCTGTCACTGTTGCTATATCTATCTCTATGTCTATCTGTCAGTCTCTTTTAGAGAAGCTTTCAGTAGCACCAGGAACCCTTTCTTAGAAGGTTTGGCCAGAAAAGGTAGAAAAAAGAGTGGCTTCAACATTTGCTATCTTTCGCCTGCTTGAATTCGCACTTCAGTGAGGGAAATCCCAGACAAGACGGCAATGATCTTAGATGAAAATACTTCAGAACAGAAAAACTGGAAATGGATTTTGAGTTTCTGAATCACAGCTAAAAATATAAAAAATATGGGCTCTTTTGTATGGATATGATACACTAAAAAAAGGGAACGATTAATAAAATGGTATGGGCTATAGTATTGCAAGTCACATAAAAAGTATTTAAAAATGAAAAGTGATGGGTAGTGAGGATGTAAACTCCCAACACATATCCACTAAGCTAGATAGCTTAGAGAATAAATATAACCTGAGAAAATACATTATAATAGATCCCTACCCAATAATTCAGAGAAGAAAAACTCAAGAATAGGGATAGCAATGAAACAATACACTTATGCAATGGTGTCCAAAGTATAGGTAACAGGTAAATCAATCATCCCTGAGATTTGGTCAAATGGTACATAGGTTGGAATAACGCTTTAGGAAGGTGTATATATATATATATATATGTCAAGGTGGTGTGCTGGCTGGAACATTGAGTCTGAAGTCAGAAAGACCGGTATTCCTGAGTTCAAATCTGGTCTGAGACATTTATTAACTGTGTGATCCTGGACAAATCACTTCAATCCTCTTTGCCTCAGTTTCCTCATTTGCAAAATGAGCTAGAAAAAGAAATGGCAAACCATTCCAGTATCTTTGCTTAGAAAACCTCAAATATGGTCATGAAGAGTCAGACATGACTGAAATGGATAAAAAAAGAATAAATAAAATAAATGTAGGTCATCTGCTTGTGTCAGAAGCTGGTCTTGAATCTAGTTCTTCCAGAGTAGGATAGTAATTATACAAGAATCTTGAAACTGACAGATTAGAAAAATACTAGAACTTTAAAAGAAAGAACTTTGACTTGAACAATTTCCTTCTTGGTTGTATGAATCACTTAGTTATCTTTATGATATAATAAGGAACAATGCTGGCCTGAAAGGAGCTAGTGTTTACTTGAATGGATCATTAACTTTGTAGGGCTTTTTCTCCCTGTCTTGCCACTAATCTTTGCATTAATTTTCAATTAAGGAAATATTTCTAAAGCAATAGCCAACAGAACAAAAATTTGCTTTGGTGGGGACAGGGGAGGGGAAGTAGAAAGAGAAGCTCAGAGAGAGCTAAAGGAGGTGGTTTTCTGTTTACAAATCATTATACTGTTTTGGTGAAGGCTTAATAGGTGCTTGTTGACTCGTGATCTATAAGGAGGCCAAAGCTCTTTCCCTGAGGGTCTAATCTCACTTTGAAGACAAATGGATGAACACAGGAGAATTTAGTTCCAACTTAGAAGTGGCCATTTTATGAACTTTTGAATGGTAGTATTTTCTCTCTTTCCCCATTTTCCTTCTCTCTGTGATCCTTCAGCGAGGGTTAGAGTTTTACAATTATCCTTAGTAATATGAGACCAAGAATGGATGGCTTAGTGGACTAAAATATTATAAGTATTACAATGGCTAAAAATTAACTGGCTCATAGACTGAATAAAATAAGTACATGTAAACAACATACAAGATAAATACAAGGTAGTTTGGAGAAGAAGAGCACTGGGGTTGGTGAGGGGGTCAAGAAAGACTTCCTGGGAAGTACTTGGTGGTACATGAGCTGTGTGTTGAAGGGTATAATTCAATCAATCAACAAACATTTATTAAGTGCTAATTATTTTCCAGGTACTGCACTAAGCACTTAATTCTAAGAGGTGAGGAGGGACTTCATTCAAGGAATAATGTTCAGAATGAGAGTTGTGATAGTTCTTTGTTGCTCATCCATGGTTAGCCTTGTCCTAGAGTATTAAATTATTTTGCTACAGTATCATCCATCCATATTTTATTGAATGCATGATGTTCCCTATACACAGATGTAGCCAAGAAGTTTCTCTGTTTCATTCTCTTGTTAATCTCATAAATTCATCTAGGTTCAGGTATAATTTTGTAGATGTCTGTCAGATTTATATCTCTACTTCTAATCTATTCTTCTGAAATGCAATCCAGAATCACCTATTGCCTAATGGATATCAATAACCAAATGTCATATAGGTTTCTCAAACTCAACATGTCCAAGATAGAGTTCACTATCTTTTATCCTCACCCACCACTTTTTTTAATGTCCTGATTTATGTGAAGGGTATGACTATCCTTCTAGTAATCCAGGTCTAGAACTTTGAAGTCAACCTCGATTTAGAACTAGAATGGACCTGAGAAGTTATATAGGCCAATTCTTTCATTTCATAAATAAGGAACCTGAGACACAAAGATATTAAAATAATTTATCTAAAGTAGGTCATGAAATAAGTGACAGAAACAGGATTTGAACCAAATACCATGAATTCCTAATCTAGTGCATTTTTCATGGCACCAAATATTTCTGTGTACTTTTTGATATAGATTATTCCTTTCTACAAGAAGAATATGATATTGGTAGAAGCCCTTTTTCTTTCCTTTCTACCAAACTTTTAAATTTAATTTGCATTATTATTTTCACTATCATTTTCTTACATTTAGATGATCAACAAAACAACAAATCAAATCTTTGTTGAGTTCCAAGGGATAAGTTCTCAAACTGAAAAATTGAGAACTTTTTTATATTCAATTTCACAGGCTAGTTTGACTGGTTCTAGCACTCTCCTTATAAGTATTTAATCAATTTTGGCTGAATATTGAACAAGTAACTAATTTACTTGTGATTTAAAGAAACAGATACCCCCTAACCTTTATTTAGAAGATTTAAACTGACAAAGAAAAATCCATTTTGAACCGAATTACCTCCAAAGCCCCTTTAAGTCATATCAATAAAACTATATTATAGCAGGCTTGATAGGCAATGTGTACTTTTAGAGAGTTTACCTCAGTATTATCTTAAAGGCTTATCACCTGCTGGAAAGATGCCTACGTGCAAGGTTTCCATCTGGAACTAAAGAGTTTTAAATGAGAAAGAGTTTCTGAAGCATTTCAGGACTCACAATTGAAGGTAATTACTGTACGTGCTCTCAGCATCTTCCTTCTTTGCCATTACTCACAAGAGTTCAAGAGAATCAAAATGAAGCATTCACAGGATCCGCTAACAAGGTGCCTAGAGTCCATTGTTCAGTAAGATCTATCTGTCTGTTGTCTTCCAAATGTCAGTGCCTACACAGAGAGAGGAGTTTGCTGACTCAGGTTCTGTGTGCGGTCCTGTGACTTAAAATATACAGGTCTTTGTCTTCCAGTGTGAAGACATCAGAGCATTAAGCCCGAATGAAGATCATTCTTTATTTTGCCCATTTACAAGATTGAAGGCTCATCGAATTGAAAGTCAATATAGATTTGGGACACCATTTAGGGACTCAATGTGCTGATTTGTCTGTGATCCCCACGACAGTGTCTTCCAAGTCATCCTTGAAGTTAAGTAATAAATATAGAGAAGGGTAGGTGTTAGCTCTTGGGGATAATACTTAGGACACCTTAAAGACCTGAGGAAAATAAATGCTAAATCTTCTAGGTCACTAATAAGTCTATAGTTTTCCTCCAGAAAGTTTGTGTGTGTGTGTGTGTGTGTGTGTGTGTGTGTGTGTGTGTGTGTTATTTTCTCTGTTTAACTTCAGTATAGTTAACAAGAGATTGTGGCTTAGGTCCTTATCTACCTTGAAAAAGATCAAAGAAAAAAGAAAAGGACCTATATGTACAAAAAGACTTATAACAGTTCTTTTTGGAGTGACAAAGACTTGGAAACTGAGTGGGATTTTAACTAAGTTTAACTATTCCTCAATTGAGGTACACCTGAACAAAGGGTATGATTGCACATGTAGTGAGAATCTGCTCCAAAGTATAGTTTACTTCTTCCAAGTGTAAGAGAAATTCAGTCTGTAATTCTTAATGCTTTCTTGCTTGTCTATGTTTTGTACTTACCTCCTTTCTCTTCACATCTGTGCATTTTTAAAAAATGAAATGTTCTAATGGGTCTTTTTTAATTAAAAAAAGAGTATTGGTAAATATCTCCAGCCCCCAAATTGAATTATTGTAAATTAATGTAATGAAATACTATCAAGAAGCAGCTAGGTGAGGGGGCAGCTGGGTAGCTCAGTGGATTGAAAGCCAGGCCTAGAGACGGGAGGTCCTGGGTTCAAATCTGGCCTCAGACACTTCCCAGCTGTGTGACCCTGGGAAAGTCACTTGACCACCATTGCCTAGCCCTTACCACTCTTCTGCCTTGGAACCAATACATTGTACTGATTCCAAGACGGAAGGTAAGGGTTTAAGAAAATAAAGAAGTAACAGCTAGGTGATATAACAGAGAAGATCTGAGTTCAAATGTTATCCCAGATATTTACTGACTATATGTATAAACTTGGGCAAATCACTTAACCTCTGTTAGCCTCAACTTCCCCATTTATAAAATGGGAATGATAAAGCACCTACCTCACAGTGATGATCAGATGAGATCATTGTTTTCCTAACTTTAAAGTGCTATATAAATACTAACTATTGTTGCTTCTGTTGTTGCTGTTACTCCTACCATAAGAAATGATGAAAGGGATGGTTTCAAATAAACTTGGGAAGACCTATATGAGCTGATACAGAGTGAAGTTAGCAAAATTGAAGAACAATTTACTCAATAAGAATAGCATTGCAAAGGAAATGAACTAAGGGACAGTTAAGAACTCTGGTCAATGTAATGACTGCCAGTGAAGTTACGAACTCAAGTTGCTGGAAAATATGTCTATTTTTGCACAAGACTAGCTTGCAGGTTTGTTTCTTTTGCTTAGCCATGCAAATTTAATACAAGGGTTTTATTTCTCCTTTCAGTTTGGGAGCTAGCAATTGTTACTAGACATTTTAAATGTAAGATAAGAGGTTCATTGAAACACTTTTAAGAAATGAATAGGAAAGAACAGAGGGGTGATCAGTAGAAAAGAGACAAACAAGATTGCTTTGAAAGTTGTATGTTGAATTCTTCATACACATGGGAGAAACAGGTGGAACTTGGAGCAGATTCATAGCTGTATTTATAATTTTTTCTGTATTTTTATATTTTCTAATGTCTATCATTTCAAGTTTTTAAAGTTCTGAATGAAAGAGAAAATAAATTGAAGAGATTAATTAAAAAGATTTTCCTTTTTCTTTTATCTCTCTTTTTTCCTTTCTTCCTTCCTTCCTTCTTTCCTTTCCTTCTTTCCTCCATCCTTCCTTCTTTCCTTTCTTCCTTTCTTCTTTACAAAAGAGATTTATGAAACCATCTCTTGAGGCAGACAGATGGTTCTATAGAGAAGTATCACTCACAATGATGAAACCAAGGATCTTTTAAGTTCCAAAATGGCTCCTTTGTCTAATATACTGTCGCTCTTCAACTAACAGAACCCCTATACTGCTTATAAGAAATCTGTCAAAAATAATAGTGAGAGGTAAGGTTGATAATTAACTCAATCATTGTGCCTGATTTGTAGAAGAGATTTTAAGGCTGATACTTAAATCACAGAATATTTTAGCTTGAAGGAAATCATACAAAGCAAGATATAAAAAAATCATACAAAATCTTCTTTAATCCCCTCACTTATATTTGAGGAGTTTTAGGTCCAAACTACTTGTTCAAGGTCATAAAGTGAATTAAGGACAGAAACCTGACTCCCAGTCTAGAGATTTCCCCATCATTTCACATAAACACACTGATTTCAAGTCACATCTTTTAAGGCAAGTAATTAGGGATTGGGATCAGGAGACTTGGGTTTTAGTTTTCACTTTGACTAGCCTTTGGAAAAGGAACTTCTGGACCTGAGTTTCTGAAAAACAAGGATGCTAATGTTTTCACTTTTTTCTTTACAGGGTTGTGAGCATCCAAGGGAATAATAACAGCAATTGTCAAATTGCACACTACTTGGAGATTTGCAAAGTCCTTTACATAGTAGTGTATGTATTGTATCAAATGATCTTTAGAAGAACTCTATGAAGTAGTTTCTGAATGTATTATTATCTCCATTTTATAGACGAGGAAATCAAGGTTCAAGAAGATTAAAAAATTGCCTGTGATCACAGAGGAAGGATTTGAACCTGTCCAGAACTCTATAATATGCTGGGCTCCCTTTCTGAGATAATACATCAAGGGGAGCTGGGTTTGTGGACTTTCTCTACTACTTATTATCTGTTTTCTCTAGGGAAAATTATTTAAACATGCTTATTTAACTTCCCCGAGCCTCAGTTTCTCATATGCACAATCGAGATAATGACAGGTCTGCTACCCATCTATAAACTTGCAAATCTATTTTCACTGAAAATGGAGAAGCTCTGATAAAGACAGCCGATATAATAATACATTTGTCTTGGTGCTGCAGAGATGGCTATGAGAAAAACATACAGATCACAGCATAGGTGATATTGTCCACAGAGATGTAGCCTAAACATTTTGGCTAGAAATCCCCAATTACTTGCATTAAAATGCAACTGATGTGAATGCAAGGACTCACACCCACATATACATATATTGATTTATCCTCTTCCAAACATTTGTTAGTGATCAAGTTAAATATTCTCAGTGTTGTATTGGCCTGGATTAGTTAATAATCTTCCAAAGGACACTGTTTACTTATCTTGGTTTAACAGACTTTGGGAAAATATAATTTGTTAAATCTTTGTGTCTGTTTGTTTCTTAAGAGAGTTGATGGATCTGACATGTTACTTGCTGAAGACAAAATCATCTAGGAAAAGTTACATCTTATTACTCGTGGAACCAGTGCACTGCCTTGAAAGAGAAGTGGCAACCTATGCAATTTCTCAACCAATGCTTTGTTTTATTTTGGAATAAAAGCTACTCTCTGTCTGACAGACCAGACTAGTCAATGTTTTATTTTTAAAAAGATGACCAATTGTAGAAAGGGCCTCTTAAAAGGAGACTCAAACTGTTGAAGGGATCAAGCAATTTCACACACACACACACACATCTCCACACACATATTTCTATGCACATACAGGCATATATACACATATTATATATAAATGTGAAAATCATATACATATAAATGCATACATATCAAACAGGAAGATAAAAACATTATTACTGCCGGAAAAAACAGGATATCGCTCAGTATTTAAACTTTTCTTGAATATCCAAATTATTTTCTCCTCTGTGCATGCAATAAAAAAATGAAAAAAGAAGAATCAGTTACTAAAACTTGAAGGCATGCATTTAAGGGCAGGGGTATATTAATAAATGTTTAACAATGGACTTTATGAAAAAGTAAGCATGACATATTTTTAGCTTTAATCCTCATTATTAACATATTCTCTCTAATTTTCTTAAATATAGACAATGAACAAAAGACTCAATCAAGTTTGCCATTGTTTGAGGGGTACAATGTTCAATGTGACAAGAAACTCTCAAGCCAAGGAATTTGCTTTAGCACACCTAAGAGCCACTAAGAAGCATCTAGTTTTAACAATTGGTTAACATCTTCCTCAACACAAAAATAAAAGAGGATAGTTCTAGCCCAGAAGTATTTAAGTTAAATGACTTTTATATTACTTATTTGGAAGTTTTGAACAACATTCCTGTATCATTTCTTCTCATCTTATAGCATTCAAGTTTCTTAGTTCATCATTTTTTGGGGAAAGTTATCTATCACCTTTATTTCATTTTATATTATCTTTTTGCATTGCCATTTGGGGTCAGTCATTTTAACTTTTATAGAGTTTATTTACTCTTGCCATTTGCCTTTGGGGATCTTCTTTCTTCAAACCCTCCCAAATACACTGCAGAACAGATTTGTTGGCAGCCTTTTGCATTAAGAGATATGAGAGAACTCAAAAAAAAAAAAGAGAGATATGAGGGAGACAAGCTTCGGATATGAAGGTTAGGTCTATGTCTTTGTCTTGACTCTCTTTGAGTTGGGAGGAAAAGCTTGTTGAGTTGTCCACCTCTTTTTCCACAATCAGAACCTCAGTTTCTCCTAACTGGTGGCAGTCCATCTTTTGGCCTTTCTAAATTCCATCTCTCTTTCCTTTGACTTGCTGGGTAGAATCTGTGTCTGCTGATTCTTTCAGGGGAGATTTGAGGAAAGGCAGTGCTAGGGGAGGCTTCCCTCCAGTCAGACCCTGGGTTACAAACCATGAACGTACACTCCCAGCGCTCCCACTAATGTGAGTATGAGAAATCTAAGTGTTAAAGTTCTCCAATGTTAATTCATAAAGTTGTGTTTTTTAAAAAAAAACTTCATGAGAGTTCTTTCTTCTCTTGTGAATTCAGCTATAACTATTCTATGCAACATAATAACTTTCTTTTGAGGTTTGGGGTTTGGAGACGTTTGTAAATAACAACTATTTGGCCCTATTGCTGGACCATAAAAAGTTCCATCATGACGAAGAAGATAAAAGGCATTTCAGATTTGTTTCTAATTAAAAAGGACACCCTTGATCAATCATGTCAATTCCATGGCATTTTTTTCAAAATAATAGCCACTTAATTCTCTCAGTGTTTCCGTAAGTCAATTCTCAAATCTCTGGGCTTTGTGATCTGAATCTCGAAGCTACTAAAAAGATTGTATTTTTCAGTGTGTTCTCTAACTCATATCCTTGAACTAATAGCATATGTTGCTAATTAGAATTTTCAAATCATACAATTTATAAGTGAGCATGAGAGTGGAAAAATAATAAAACTACATATACATTAAATTTTAGATGAATGTTCTATATTTACAGAGTTTATGCCACTCTTCATTCATTGCTGAAGCAAGTTTGTGGGTAATTGTGTGATACAATTTTAAAATTCATTTCAAATAGCTTAGAAGTACTTAAGCCTCTCAATTAATTTGTGGAAAGCTGTAAGAAAATGATTAACAATCAGCAAAGAGTTTCTAATTCCAGACAGAGAATTCCCCATCTATTTTAGCTGAATTCTCATATAATTTCCTGGGAAATACGACTTCCTTTACTTAGGCAAAGTGAAGTAGAGAGCAGAGCAATTTTCTAGAGAATTTAACTATTAAAAAGGTAACATGGAATAACATTGGATTTCAAATTCTAGACAGATCTATCAGACTTCCATGGATCTAGGTTGGAAGTTACTTCTGAGATCAATCCCCTCATTTTGTAGGTGAGAAAACTGAGGTCCTTGGAGTTTAAGCAACCTGCCTAAGGTAGTTAAGTGGCAGAAGCAGGCTCATAAACCCAGAACCTCTTTTTTTAGAGCCAGTCTCTTCCCTCTGGACTTCCCAAATGCCACTATGTTGACTTTGAGACTCACTAGCTGGGTCACCATGGGCAATAACCTTAACCTTTCTGAGCTACAAATTCCCAATCTGATAAATGAGAAATAATCCCTATTAGACCTACCTCACACAGGGTGGTTATAAGGATCAAACGAGCTAAGGCACGTAAAGTACTTCGTTAAACCTTTAAGCAGTCCATAAATGTCAGCTCTTATTATTGCCTATAGTGTAGCTGTTAGACTTAAAGAAAGACCTTTTAATCATAAAAGAACTTGAGGGGAAGGTAGCAAATCTTCTAGATAATTACCCAAACGCGCCATTTTGGCTTGCTCACACAGGCACATTTTGAAATCGCTATTTTAAAATTTTGAGTAAGGCTTTGCTATAGTGAAAATGGTTTTAGCTTTAGAATCAGAGGACATAGGTTCAGTCAATGAGCATATATTACACATCTTTTATGTTCCAGGCACTGTACTAAGTTCTGGGCAAAAGATAATCTCTGATCCCAAAGAGTTCACACTCTAGTGAGGGAGACAGCATATAAACAATGATGTACAAATAAGCTATGCACAAGATAAATATACAGGCTATATTGGAGATAACCAACAGAAGAAAGGCACAAGAACTGAGAAGCATCAGGAAAAGCTCCCAGGAAAAGATGGGATTTTTAGATGAGAAGCCAGGAGAGGGAGATGAAGAGGGAGAGCATTTTGGGTAAGTAGGAACAGCTTAGAATCTTGAGATGATGCACACAGCAAGGAAGCTAGTGTCATTGAAATACAGAGTACATGGTGGGAGCTGGGGGAGGGAGATATAATGGATAAGAAGCCTGGAAAGGTGCCACCTGTTTGGCCTTGGGCTCTTAACCTTCTTGTCCCTCAGATTCCTCATCTGTAAAATGAAGGGACTGACCTGCGACCTCTCAGGTACCTTCCAGAATTCTGGGATGCTAATGTTATATTTGTTTATGAACTTTACATGGTAGACATGTCTTTTTCAGCCCCAAATAGGCTTCTCCATCTGTAAAATGTCCAGTTTGATCATAAGCATTATTATAGTTTATGCTCGTTTATTTCTTGTGTTTCTCCCTTTTACATTGCCAGTCTCTACTCTCTTCCCAAAGCAAATAGCTTTTTGGCCCTCAAGCTGTGAAATTGCCTGTCACACCAGAATCATCCAACAATGGACCAGTGTTTTCAGTGATAACTTCCAGCTTCACACAAAAACTGGGAGTATACAGATTTATTGGATAAAATGAAAGAAAGTTTATCCATAACCTTTAAGTGTTTCAACACAGTAGGGCTGTGTTTGCCCAGACAAAGGGAACTAGGGAAGGGAGGTAATTGTGTGCATGATTCAGGGCAATTCTGATACCTTCTGTTTCAATTATTTGGATACTATTGGCAAAAGTGTTTTGGTGGAATATGGAAGAGGAATTACTTCACTTGAGTTTGACTTGATACAGGCTTTGTGGATTTATTTAAAGACTCCCTCCTCTCCACACACACACACACACACACACACACACACACACACACACACACACATTCAAGTGAGCCTCAAAGTGCCTTTTTCCATTAGCAGCAGGTTTTAAAGGGGCTAGAGATCATCTGACTAAATGGACTAGATCGGCAATGCTAAACCACCTTCCTAACTTTGTCATTTCTCAGACCAGTTGCTACCTAGGGCTTGGTCTTCTCTTAGCAAATCCTTCTTTCACATTGTCATCATCAAGTTGCATCATTCATGTCTTACCAAATACACCTCTACACGAGACTCCTGGGTTGTACATGTTACCATAAAGAGAATGATTCTGAAGAAGTAGAAAAATTGAGTTTTTCAGTGAGAAAAAGCTTTCCCTTGGTGACAAAAATAATGAGATCTTTCTTTTGGGAAAAGAACATACTTTTATGGAGAAGTAATGAAATAAAATCATTTACTTTCAATGCATTTTCTTCCAGTCAGTATTTTCAGATTTTTAAAAGTGCTCGTTTCTTTCATTTTTATTAAGAAAAAACAACTGAAGGAGCAGAAATGGCTCAGTGGATAGAGAGCCAGGTCTGGAGATGGGAAGGCCCTGGCTTCAAATCTGGCTTTGGATACTTGTTAGATTATATAACCTTGGGAAATTTGCTTTGCCCCAATTGCCTAGCCCTTAATGTTCTGCTTTAGAACTCATACTTAGTATAGATTTTAAGACAGAAAGTAGGTTTTTTTTTAAGAGGGACTGAAAATAATTATACTTCAATTTACCCCGAGTTCATCTATTCTCTCTGGAAGTGGTTAGCGGTTTTCATCATGGATCCTTTAGAATCATCCTGGATCATAATCTTGATCAGAGTAGCTAAGTACTTCATGGTTGATCATCATTACAACATTGTAATTACTTCATATAATGATCTCCTGGTTCTACTTGCTTCACTTTGTATCACTTTATATAGATCTTTCCAGGTTTTTCTAAAACTATCATGCCCATTATTTTTTTTTCTGTATCACAATGGCATTCCATCATAATCACATACCACAACTTGTTTAGCCATTCCACAATTGAGGGGAATTCCCTCAATTTCTAATCCTTTGACACTTCTAAAAGAGGTGTCAATATTTTCATACACATAAGATTTTTTCCTTTTCCTTTGATTTCTCTGGGACACAACACAGATCTAGGAGTGGTACAAATTTACTAATTTCTGAAATGCTCAAAAAATAATAGTGGCTTAATGTTAGCTGAACTAAATATCTGACTCAGTCACTACATTTTGGGCTCTCTGATAACCATCAATTTTGTGAAAAGATCTAAGGCTTGTGTAATCTGGCTTAAAGAACCCATCTAGATGCTATAGATCATAGGTTTGAAGCTGGAAATGAGCTTAAAGACCCTTACTCTAACTCATTCATGTTACAGTTTTGGAAACTGAGAAGAAAGATGACTTTTTGAAAGTCACACAAATAGCCTAGTGGCAGAGAAGAAATTTGAACGCAAGCACTTAAACTTCAAATTCAGTTTGGAGTTTCCTTGACATTCCTATTCCCTTGGCATTACAATACCAATCTCCCTCTCTCTCTCTCTCTCTCTCTCTCTCTCTCTCTCTCTCTCTCTCTCTCTCTCTCTCTCACACACACACACACACACAAAAGATTATCATCATCATTTTATAAAGATGAAGAATCAGACTGAGAAGTTAAGGACATAGTGAAACAGCTGTTAAGTATTAGCTACATAATGTTAATTAAACTTACATGGCACTAGATAGCCTACAGTAGAATTTGGAGAGAAAAAAGGTATAAAGGAAGAAGTAGATCATTTTCCTGCTAATTTAGAGAAGCAATTTTCGCCTATTTGGAAAAAAAATACAATGAAGCCGTCCCCTAGAGAATGAATTTGAAGGCTGTTGTCTTATTGTAGCCCAACTTATATCCTATACCATAGAAAACTTTCACATTTCATCCAGGGCTCGCTAATAATGCCCTGGCTTCTGTAGCATAGTGGAAAGAACATTCTACTTGAAGTTGAAAGATCTGGGTTCTTGGTTAGCTGCTACATTATCTCTCTCATTATTAGTTTATTCACCAGGGAAATGAAGAAAATATCATCTCTACAACCTACTTTATGAAGAGGGTCTTGTAGGGCTTAAATGGAATGATATATGTACAATGAAGATATAAGGGAAAAAAGTATACCAAGAGGAAGGAATATTAACCTAGAGAATAAGCACTTGCTTTCTGCTATTATGGAAATGGTATGGACTTTAGATATTATTTTGTTGGACTCCATTCTGTAGGTGAAAACACAGAAGCTTAAGAGGCAGACTGGCATGCTGGATGGAGTACTGGAAGACCTGAGGTCAAATCCCACCTATTACATTTACTATCTGTATGACCAAGGCAGGCAGGTGGCATAATGGATAGAGTCCCAGATCTGGAGACAAAAAGGTCCAAGTTCAAATCTGACCTCAGACACTTACTAGCTGAGTGACCCTGGGCAAGTCACTTAACTCTCCCTCAATGTTTTCACCTGTAAATTGAACTGGAGAAGGAAATTACAAACCATTCCAATATCTCTCCTAAGAAAACTCAAATAGATCACAAAGAGTCAAGTATGACTGAAAATGACAGAACAATAACAACAAAGTCACTATAATTGCTGAGCAGGATGAGACTGCTTCATCTGCAGACACATAGAGCTTACTTCTCTGTAGGAAGAGTTATTGGTGCTCTTATGGCTCCCGTGTTTAACTGTCCATTTATGACAGATGGTTGGGTACTGGTGTAGGTGGTTCCTCCCCTGAATGGTGGCAAAGGTAGGTGGTATCGTTCCCAAAGTTCTTGAGTTTCCCAGTTGGTCAACAATTGGTATCATGGAGGGAATGGAAGAAATGGTGAACCCTTCATCACAGACTTTGATAGTTTGGATGATGATGACTGTGGTAGCCAGGTGTAAAGTAGAGACAATGACCTATAGTTCTAGTTCTGGTAATTATCACTCTCCCCACTTACAAATGAGGAAACTAAGACTCAGAGAGGTCAAGTGACTTTTCCAAATTCACACAGTTGGTGTCAGAGTTGAGATTTGAACCCAGGTCTTCCTTACTTCAAGTCAAGCACTCTATCTGCTATACCTCACAGGTTCACTGGTAAAGGACAACAAAAGGCCTGAAAGGGATCTTAAGCAATTTGTGGAAGGCTTTTTTCACTAGTAGAGAAGTCTGAAATAAAAGAAAACTACATAGACTCTTCTCAAACACACTCATCCATTAGGCTTTCTGAACAGTCTAGTTTCTTTATCACATCACTGAGCAGTTGGCATAGGTAGTTCCACTCTCTGATTGGGTCTGATGTGGGGGGAGAATACTGGGGGACAACAACAATGCTTTAAAGTTGCCCTTTTCTAGTTGACTGGCTGAAATATGAGGCTTTGGTTGAAAATATTAAAGGAGACCAAACCTTAGTTTTTGTTCCCCATCGTCCACACACCTGAATGAAAGGCACTGCTTGTTCTGTGAAGCACAGCCAATTCTGAGATTGACTCTAAGATGCTTTTCATGTTGCAATATTCAGGTGTTCCCAGCCTGCATTTTAATGGCTAATTTAAAGGTAACTTGATAGTCAGATATACAGGGAGTCTTGGGATCTATTATATATTCCTTTATTCTGACTTTTTTAATTAAAAATTAAATCTGTGATAATTGCTAATTCCCCCTTGCTTTCTTAAAGTATCTCAAAGTGCAGTTTGGTTTGAACACAAGCAGATGTAATCTAATATTTTCTTCCTTACTAATAAAGAAGCGGTGCTTAGATTTTTTTTCAAGTACTTGGAATTTCAATAAGCAGCCTATTTGCGTTTTTTTTCAAGTTTACCAGTATTGTGCCCTCATCTATTTTCACAACTGATTTAGTAAGTCATACCCCAAGATCACAGACTTGATCGTTATCATCACTTTAGACAATTCTTGCCCTTGTTTCTATTGTGATGGCTCTATAAGTGCTGTGAGCAGCAGGCAGGTGCCCTGCTCCTGGAATGGAAGTGCAATGGGGTAGAGGAAAAGGGAATGCAAAATCAGGATGATTTTATTAAGGAAGAGCAACCCAGTTAAGTTATCTTATTTGTGCTTTAACCCCAAAGTGGCAAGATGTTATTAATGATGATTTCTCTGGATCTCAGTTTCTTCATCTGTGAAATGACCTCTAAAGTTGTGGCAGACAATAATTGAACAGGCAATTTGAGCTATATGATTTATTAGCAAAACAGACATTATAAATGGATCTGTGGACTTCTGAATTAGTATGAAATACCGAGACAGATTTTTATATACTAAAAACAATTAATCAAATAAGACCAATTAATTAAAAGACAGCAATTAACAAGGATACAAAATTAGGCAATCTGATTTCTAATTAGAGGAAAGATTTGGGACTTTCCAAGTTGGGAGGCAGAAAGCAAATAAATGCAATTTTCTGAAATCAGAAAAAGAGGTGTTCTGCTCTGCCTCCCCAACAAGTGCCTGTAAACAATCACAGAAACATGGAAACAGTAACTAATTGACCTGTACAAGGTCAGTTTTCAGAAAAGATATATGGGTTGCCTGAGATGTATAATGGTGAGAAAACTCCCTTGCATCAATCTCTAGATCTGACTGGGCTTCTGGTCAGCATAACCTCAGTCCTTAGTTAAGGGTTTCTAAGCAACAGGTAAAGGCGGTCCAGGTTCCCAGACACGCAGGACTAGGTTCAAACAATGTAATAAAGTTTTCTCATAATTCCCACAAATGAATAAGTTTTTCTCACAGGACAGAAATTAGACTAGCTCCATAATTGAATAAAAAGTGAAGGGAACTAGCTCCAGAATTGAGTCACAAAATGGAGTCAGTGTGAGTCCCTCAATGTCCATAAGGTACCTTCCAGTTTCTAACACTTTGTACTTCTAAGCTAACCCCTTAGGGAAGCACATTAACCCATATTCCTTACTCAGAAACAAGCATGTTTACAACCTGTTTACTAGGATTCTCTTTAGTGTTTTTGTAACAAACATAAATGCAGGAATTGTCTTAGGACAGTCTAATATATATTTTACAATTTTGTAAAGGGGATATTTGCTTAGATCTAGCAACGACAGAAGTACAAGCGTGTCCTTGTAGTTCTGAGGTTTGGAGGGGGGTAGATTATCTTCAATACCGTCATAGTCCCAGGAAAGACTGGGTTCAGAATTTTCTACTTAGCATTTACTCCATGATCACTTCTTAATACAGCCAGGCCAGTTGTTGGAAAAATCCACATCAGTGGCTTTAATCTTGCATTAAAGAATGGTTCACATTTATATAGTGCTTTAAGGTTTGAAAAAGCACAACAATAACCTGAGGTAGTCAGCACAAGAAATGTTACTCCAGTTTTATAGAGGAAATAACTGAGATCTTGAGAAGTTAAATGATTTAGATACTGTCACACTGATAGAAGGTATCTGAGGGGAGAATCAAATCCAAATATACCCCATCTGAGGTCTAGTACTCAATTCACTGCACTATTCTTCCTCTCGTAGTTACAGAGACTGATCAGTATAGTTGGGGAAAGTTTTAGAATTCTAGGTTAAAGTCCAGACCTTGTCACTTAATAGCAAGTGGTAAAATTATCTATTACTTATTCTCCTCTTTGACAGAATGACTTAGCAGAAGCCAAGAGTCACTTGGAAAACCTCAGTTTCCTTGATTTTAACATTGGGATGAAATCAGTAAACCTAAATCATAGGGATTTTAAGAGCAAATTGTTCCCCAAAGAACTACAAAACCATGTGTTATTATCATTGTAACTAGATTTATTTTGGAAAGAGTTCAGAAGTTATCTCAAGTGGGGAAATTTTACTGGCACTGATTTAGGCTATATCCTCTTCACAAAATTATGGAATCACAGACCCTCTGAATTGGAGACAACCTTAGAGACTGCTTAGATCAGTTTGTACCTGAACAAGAAGACTCTCTATTATCTCTGTTTTGTTATATGCTTGATTAATTGATTCCCCCACCCTGTTTTCTAAGTATTCAGAATTCAGAATGAAATTTCACTAAGGACAGCTTTGCCTATATCCCCAAAATTTTCTGTGCTATTTCATTGTTGTATTTTTAAAAAATGAAATTTCCTACTACTTTCATGATTTGTTCTTTTACTCACCAATTCTTTAGGATTAAATTATTTAGACTAATTATAAATTTTTTATTCAAATATTCCAATTTTTTTAAAATTTATTATGTTATGGTCAAACAAAGGATATGTTTAACTTTTCTAACTTTTTCTTAACTATGCCTAAAACCCATTCAATTTTTGTAAAGTTGTCTTGGTCAGCAAAATTATGCATATTCCTTTCTAATAACATTTACTAATCACCTAAGATCTATCATCTATTACTTTTAAAAATATTCTAATTGAATTTTAAATATCTTTCCTTTCATTCTTTTTTGGGGGTTATATTTTTCTAGCTCTAAAAAGGGACACAGTGAGATCTTCACTATTGTAGTTTTGCTATTTATAGTGTTAATAAAGTGACTTTCTCTTGAAGTACTCAGATACTTTGATATTTCAAGTGTAAATATAAATTGTAATAATATTTTATTATCTATTATGTCCTTAGGGATAGTATAGATATCCAACTTATCTTTTCTAAAACTATTTTAACTTTTTTTTAATCTTATTTGAGTTCATGGTTATTACTCTAGCTTTTTAAAATTTGTATGAAACAGTCAATTTTACTCTATCCCTTCATTTTAACAATTTTTGAATCTAATTTTTAAAGTATGTTTCCTATAAACAATCTTATGTTGAATTTTGCTTTCTAATTCTTTCTATTAGCTTCCTCCATTTTATGGGAATGTTCATTCCATTTACATTCAGTGTTATGATTGACAGTTGTGCATTTCCCTACATCATAACTTCTTATATTTTTTCTTCTTTTCCTCATTCCCTTTATTCTTTACAAAGAAGGACATAGATAAAGGGAAGGAATATAATTGACAATAGTAATTTTTAACTATCCCTGTTAAAAATGTTTATTCTACTCTTCTGCCTGTCTTCTCTTTGCCTAGTCTATATCCTAAGCTGTAATTCTTATAATTTCTTTCTAATCTTACCTTTATGATTGACCCTTTTGGGCTCTGCTCTCTTTTTCATTTTTGTACCTTTTTCTGTTTTTGCCTCTTGACTATAATGTATTTCTACACCAAATACATGTATGGTTATGAATATGTACAATCCTCCTTTTCCTTGTGCTGGGTTTTTGTACTCTTCTCAAAAATCACATTTTAAAAGACATTAGTGCCTTTCTTATTTCTCATTTGTTTTCTAATATAGTACCATATTTCTCCTTTTCCTTTCTTCTTTTTAAGAGCAGCTTAGGAGAACAAAACCACAACCAGGTCCTGTGTTTTTATTACCTAACTCCTTCTGTGATCCTTGACAATAGTGGCATTCCAAAGAGGTACTTGTCTCCTTCACCACCTATTAAACTGAAAACACTTCAACAAAAGTTAGTGCATTCCAGTTGTTAACATGTATTTACATTTTTCTTGATTTCTTTTTATTCTTTTATTTGCATTCTAAATTTTCTACTCTGCTCTAATGTTTTCACCAGAAACTCTTGAAAATCCTTTATTCTATTTGTTAGAATTTTTTTTCCAGTTTAGGGTTTCTCTCAATTAAGTAGATTAAATTTTTCTTGGTTTTAAATCTTTATCTTTTCCCTTTTGGAATATACATTGTGTGATTTTCTCTCCTAGTCTTATGTGATTCTAAGAAGCTCTAAATTTTGGCTTTGAAATTTCTGTTGTTTTCAGTTTAGAGTTTCTCTCAGCAAATAATCAGTGGATTATCTAACTTTTACTTTGCTCCCTGGTTGTAAGGAGTCTAAGCATTTTTTTTTAATTTTGAAAGAGAAACCACAGTTTTTAGCTTGATCATGTTTTTTGGGGAATCTGGTGATTCTTAATTTATCTCCCCTGAATCTATTTTCCAGGTTGGTAATTTTTATTGTAGATAGTATATTTCTATTAAAAAAAACCCACTTCTGATTTCATTTCATTTGCAGTACTTTGTTTAATATTTCTTATAACTTCATTGAGACATTGCTTTCTATTTGCCCCATTCTGTTTTTCAGAAAGTCCATGATTTAGATAAGGTTTCCCTATTTCTGTTCTAAATCACTAATTATTCTTTCAGTGTTTTCCTTCAAAACTTTAATTTCATATTTTATATCTTGTTTCAATTCATTTTTTCTTAGACATTCTGCTTTTATTTGTGGAGTTAAATTATTTTTCTTCTGGTTTTACCTTTTGAACTTCCCTTCACCTATAATGTTTCTTCATTGTTTGGCATTTTTTACTTGTTTACTCATATTTTCAGCCTCAGCTTTTAGACCAGGATTTTATGCTCAGGTCTATCTTCTCCTCTACTTTTGGATAGCTTTTTGATCCTATCCCTTTTGGACACTGCTATTGTTTCCAATCTGCTTGGGGTAATTGGTATTAATCTCCATCTTTTTACCTTCTGCTTCAGTACCTGGCTTCAATTTTTCTCTCCTGATGGTTCAGCATAGATTCTAACTTTAGTCATTTTCTGTCTCCTTTCCTTTTGGCCCTATCTCCTTTTCTTTGTCCTTAATTAGAAGTTGTTTCTGTACCCTGCTGAAGTCCTGACAATCCCCAGTGTGATATTATAAATCACAGTAGTTTAAAGTACCCTGCACAGCTCCCTTGATATTGACATTCATGTACCAATTTATCCCTGTCTCTTCTTGCATAAAAACCTATAAGGACTGACTCAATCTCCTGCCTTAGTTTTCTGTGTTAGGGTTGGGATCTGTCTTCAAATTCCCAATTACTGGAGCTCATGCTGGTGACCTCCCAGTTCAGGTGACTGAGTAGCATCAAATATGATAGAAAGAAAGAAAGAAAGAAGGAAGGAAGGAAGGAAAGAAGGAAGGAAAGAAAGAAAGAAAGAAAGAAAGAAAGAAAGAAAGAAAGAAAGAAAGAAAGAAAGAAAGAAAGAAAGAAAGAAAGAAAGAAAGAAAGAAAGAAAGAAAGAAAGAAAGAAAGAAAGAAAGAAAGAAAGAAAGAAGATACTGACTTACCTTAGGTCATACAGGTGGAGAGTAGCAGAGCTAAAAATAGAAGCTACACCTCCTGACTCAATAAGTCAATATTTATTAAGCACATACTATGTACCAGGTACAGGCTAAGTGTTGGAGATACAAAAAGAGACAAAATACAGTTCCTGCCCTAAGGAGCTCATAATCTACTGGGAGAGAAAACAAGCAAACAAATATTTTCAAACAAGCTATATATAGGATAAATAGGAAATTACTAAGAAGGAAATTCTAGAATTAAGAGAGATTTGAGAAAGACTACAGATGATGAGACTTAAGTTGGGTCTTGAAGAAAGCCAGATGGTGGAAATGAAGAGCGAGAGAATTTCTTGTCTGGGGGACATCCAGAGAATATATCTGGAGCCAAGAGATGGGATGGCCTTGTTTACTGAATTGCAAGGAGACTAGTTTCACTATATCAAAGAGTACATTGCAGGTTCTAAGTGTAAAAAGCCTGGGAAGATAGAATAAGGTAAAGCTAAATAACACAAAGAGGATTTTGTATTTGATCCTGGAGGTGGTAGGGAGTCAATGAGTAGGAGAGTGGCATGGTCAGACCTGCACTTCAGAAATATGACCTTTGCAGCTGAATTGAGTATGAAATTAGAGTAGAGACTTGAGGTCAATTTACTGGTACCCAGGCCAGTGTGTCTTTTCCTCAACCAGTTTACCTTTAATCTAGAACAATTTCTAACTATTTCTTCTGGGAAAAAATCAGTATTTAATTGGGATGATCCTTTCATTTTCAAAGGAGTCATAATCAGAGACAAGTTTTCAGCAAGGAGTATGTTTCTTGACACCAACCACATATGGTAGCAATACCCTACCATTCCAAAACACCTTTTAAAATTGACTAAATCCTGTGTAATTACCACATCATTTGGCAAATTGGTATTACAAACAAGTCTCTTAGGAGTAACATGATGCCTCCTTTAGGTTGCTGCTCCTAAAACAGCCATACTGAAGTTTTGAGACAAACACAAAACTTTGACCATGTGATTAAATCTAATATAAAGCAATCACACTCAATAATCTATTAATAATATATTTGTATGCCATTTTTAGGGGCCAAACTCAAATAAACATTTTTCTTCAGAACTGTGTTATCTGGAATTATTTGCAAATATGAGTGAAAATAGAATTTTCAAATTCTTAGCAGTTGTATGGGCCAGTGGAAAGCATGCTAATTCTGGAGTCTCCATGGATCTTAATTTCATTCCATTTAAATGAGGTACAGGGAAGGTATCTGAGGTGAGCTTTAAATATGAATCCTCTGATTTCTGAATCAGCATTCATTTCATTGAACCAGCCCAACTACTAAGAAGGGATTGAACTTTAGAATCATGATCTCAGCAGTTTCTTGAGGCAATTAGGTGGCACTGTAGGTTGAATAATGAAATTGGAGTAAGGAAAAACCTGAGTTCAAATCTGTTTTCAGACAATTGCTGCCTGTGTTAACCGGGGCAAGTCAAATAACCTCTGTATATCTTAATTTCCTCAATTATAAAATGGGAAAATTATAACATCCACATCCCAGGATTAAATGAGATAATATTTATAAAGCATTTGGCATAGTAATATTTAATAAATCCTTTCCCCCTTCATTCCTTTATGCCTTTGTTTCTTCTTTCATTCCTCTGTTCCTTCCTTCTTTCCTTCCAACGGGGAGTTTCAGGACAAAACTCCCACTTGAGGAGTTTTAAAAGTCCATGAAAGTTATTGCATGGATATGATCTCTTAGAAGGATCATATGACTTCTTTTCTTTCCAGGTGTGATTTCTTTAAATCTCTATGCTTCTAAGGCAAAATATCCACATTTTCAGAGAGTAGGTGCCTGAAAATTAAATACTAAAGACCGATAGTTTAGCCCAATGGTTTGCTTTCCAGATTAAAAAATGAAAGTCAAATTGCTTACATGATTTTGAATGAGGACACACAAAAATTGTTAAGTGGCCAATGCATACTTTGAATTCAAGCCTTTTGACTCTTCATTCCATGTTTTCTTTATTCTTCTTTTAACATCTTACTGATTTTCTCACCTTTTTTGTTTTTAGATTATTTTTGACAACAGATTATTTATTAATTCTTTGTAATCCCAAAGAGAAAGATCTCTAGATTTCTAATTGAATCCTGAACCCTCAGATGACCATAGTTTACTGACACTAATAACATTTTAAATTTCAGTTTAATTATATCTCATGACAAAAAGGGCTATTCACCACCATAGAAGAAACAGAGTTCAAATGCAGATTGAAGTATACATTCTTCATTTTATTTCCTCCATGAAATTTTCTCCAGTAAAAGCAATATGTGTCTTGTTTCATAACATGATGAATGTGGAAATATTTATTGTATAATGATATATGTGCAATCTATACTATACTATCTGCCCTTTGAAGGAGGGAAAAGGGTAGAAGGAAAGAGAGAACATGGATTGCAAAATGTCAGAAAACAAATACTAAAAATTATATCACTATCTAGTCTGGAAATTAAAAATAATAGTTCAGTTTATTATAGTTTTCTGTTCCTGTTAACAGTGAAGTTAATTGAAATTGTGTAAGACCATTTGGAACTGAATATCTATTTGGAGGGTAGAGAAGTGGTATGCTGGGAAATGTTTAAAAACCAACTTTTGGGGGGAAAATGTGTATATGATGCACTTTTTACTTTAATCTGCATTATCAACATTTTCTCTGCCACATTATTATGTATAATTCTAGATGACCACCAACAAAAAATAATCAAGCCCTGATTTACTTCATTTTTCCCATTTCTAAAGTGCAAAATCTCACAATGAAAACTAAAAATCAGCTTTTCTGAGCTGGTATAAGCTAGCTCCAGCACACCCTTGCCTGAACCCTGAGGATAATTATAGTTTACTGATAGTAATTAATTTTTTTTCAAATTCTTGTTTAATTATGTTTTCTGTTCCTACTAACAGTGAAGTAACCTTAAAGTAGGCAACATCATTTGGGATTGAAATAGCTGTTGGGGGCTATTTTATTTTTAATTATATTTTTACTATTAATATTCTTTTTAAAAGAAGGGCACTTTTAGACATGTTTTTTTTTTAATACCACAGGCCTTTTTGCCAATCATGAAATCCAAATCATAGCCAGTTGTAGTGATGGTCAGTTTTCCATTTCAAAGCAATTTTAAAATTTGAGAATACACATTGTCATCATCTTTCCACTGCTGGCTCTCCCGGCCTCCAAAATTAAGAGTTATTCCTTTCATGTCAATGTTTGCTGAGCACCCAGAACGTATGAGGTTCTGAAGGGACATGCACTTGGCTGCACTCCCTCCCCAGTGGTCTCAACAATTGTAAATTAAATCAGGGGGAAAAAAATCCTTAAAACAATCTGTTCTCTGCTGGAGACATTTAAAATTAGCCCGTGGAAAGTAGAAACAGCACTAACCTTGCATTGGCAGCAAATTGAACTAGATGACCTAATGGGCCTTTTCCGTCTTTGGCATCTGATTCATACACACATCAAGTGTAACTCTCAAGTAACCAAGGGCCGGAGGAGATGTAAAGAGGTAGAACTAGTTTATGGTAATCATGCCACTAACATGCCGGGCCTTCAAACTCTTCTGATGTTTTGTTTGAACATTTTTGGAAGCGATGTGTATGTGTGAGCCTGTGTATTTTCTTTGAAGCCCCAGAGCCCACCAGTTCAAAGAGGAACCCTGGCCAATCTTGCTTCTCTATGTTTTGATTTGGAAATGGCTGCACTCTCAGTGTCACTCACCCATCAAGGTTGGAAGAAATAGGCAGCCAAGGATCTGACAGCATTTTTATATGTATGTATTTACTTATGCAATTTGAGGAGTTGGGGGAGGTAGGAGAAAAGGGGGTGGCCAAGGAGAGGAGGAAAGCTTTTAAGGGAAGGAGGGAATTCAGGAGCGAGGAAAACTCCTTGAGCCCATGATAAAAATAGCACATTTCTGAAGTCACTCTTTATCCTGGTCTCCCACTAATCCCACTCCCACCTCACTTAATGATTTCTCCACTGACTCGAATTTGGACCAGCAAGAGCCAAAGCCTGTGGCTTAAGCAACGAGAAATTGGAGGGAACTTGCCTGCCAGGTGGGTTTTTCCGAGCCCTCACAGCACTAAACTTCTCCACATGCGAACAAGTGTTTACAGTTTTAAAGATGTGTTGAGTAATTGCACATGTGAGATATCTTCTCTTGAATGTTCCCAGGATACAAGGAGGCTTTCTGGGAGAACACCCCGGTTGACAATGAAACCTTTTGCCTTTCTTGAGTTTGTGCTGAAGGAGATATGGGTTGTGTTGAAATATAATTGGTAGCATTTATGTCTTTGTGGTCCTTGTTCGGCTACTGAATCCTCTCTTCACTTACTTGGATGAGGAGCTGGACCCATGGAAAACTATCTCCCCTGAGATCAGGACCAGACAGAAATGTTCAACCCTTTCATTTTAGCAAATCATCTCAACTTTGAAATTGTTACCAAAAAAAAAAAGTCCTGACTCTTTTTTTCCCTTTATTTCTTGACTACCTCCTTCATGGTTTTCTTGTATCGTTTGAGATGCTGTTATGCAGAAACAACTGAAATCAGGCTCAGAAGACCTGAATTCCAGTCCAGATCCTGCATTTATCCACCATATAAGCTTAGATAAGTCTTCTAACTTCCATGGACCTCCACTTCATCTTTTGTAAAATAAAGGTGGGAAATAACATAATGTAATTCATAAAGGGTTGTACTTCAAGTTACAGAATCATATCATCAGAGGTTAAAATGGATTCAGAGACCAGCTAGTCCAACCTTTCCATTTTACACATGGGAAAATTGAGTCTCATGGAGTTGTTAAGACTTGCTCAAGGTCACATGAGTTGGAAAGACCCAAGTTTTAAGTTTTTTGTCTGACATAGCATCTATTTGACCATTGGCAAGTCACTATTCCTCAGAGCCTTAGGCAAATTTCTCAAACTGTACCTTATAGGAATCTGCATTATTTGGAGGAGGTCCACACTGGGAATTCCCTACATTGAAGAAACCATAGTCTTGGATAATTCACATTTCTCACACAAAAATGGATCTTAGACTTTGATCTTAGATCGTAAACGTCCTTAGACTTAGGTGATCTCTAAGATCCAATAATACAAATTTGATAAACATATCAAGCATGAAATAATACAAATATGATAAACACCTAAGAGTAGAAATTGCAACAAGATCATATGGGGGATACTGTAGGTATGCTTTTCACATCACAACTTTCCACACTGAGGTTTTTATATATAGAGGGTTTATATAAGGAATGAAATGGAAATTTGGGGGAGTTTTGCAGAAACCGTAGGTGACATGTGAAGACCAGCAGATGACAAAAAAAATTGAGAAACTATATGACCTGTGACAAAATACTTTACCCAAATTTTACAATAAAGTAAAAAAATTCATACTTCTTTGTTATGAAGGGCCAAAAATTTTATATGGATTTTCCAGCTCACAGGGTGCCATGGGCTTAGGGACATGGCGATGTGGCGATGTGGCGATGTGGAAGAGAAACTTGCAAGAGGGATTAATGAAGTCTTCCTAAAGTAGGTAAGTTAACATTCTATGACTTAAACTTCTTGAACTTTGCTTTCTTCATCTATAAAATGGGATTAATTATCGTTGTCCTATCTTCCAATAGTTATTATGAGAATCCAGTCAGACAATGTCTATAAATTTCTTTTTGGCCATAAAATTTTACACTTCTGTTCAGTATTTCAGCGGGGAAACCCCTAATTTCAAAGGGAATAATAGTACCTGCTTTGCTCACTTTTTAGAACTCTTGGTTGTAAGGAAAAAATAATACAGCACAGTAAATATGCTTTATTGCTCTAAAGCTCTATGATATTTGATTCTCTGCTTAAAGCTAGACTTTTGTGTTTTCTCAGAGGCTTTTTAATCACTATTATTCCTTCAAATTAATCTTTAATTAAAACACAATTATCATGTTATTATTGATAATAAGTATAGCCAAGGAATACTCTAGTGTAGGACCCGGTGTCAGGAATACCTGAATTCAAATTCAGCCTCACATGCTTACTTTACTGTCTCTGTGACCCTAACACATCACTTAACCTCTGCTGTTCTTAATCCACTGGAGAAGGAAATGGCAAACCACTCCAGTACTTTTGCCAAGAAAACCCCATGGGTAGTATTGGTGTGCCAAGGTCCACAGGGTTCTGAAGAGTTGGCCACCACTGAATGACTGAACAATAACCATATGAGGATGAGTTCATAACATGGAGATTATTTAGGATCAAGAAAAGAATACTTAGGATCAGGAGTTATTGTTAAATTTTCAGTGTGAGCATTTAAAACTTGGAAATTGGTGAATGCTACAAATCAGGGTTTGATTCATTGTTTATTGATTGTCTAAGCCTTGAGAAAATGTTAATAATGCAGATTAAACTTAAAAATGTGTCATGTGTACATTATTTTCTGGAGAGTTGCTTATTAAACATTTACCAACATACTCCTTTTTAGCAGTGTCAGAATAGAGACCCTCAAATATTAGAAGGGTGCGCACATGAAGGAGAGAGACTTAACCTGTCTGGTCTCATAGGTAATAACTGGAAACAACAGAGAGAAGTCACAGAACAAAGTCACCTTAATTTGAGGAAAAGCTTCTTTCTATTTAATGAGTCCAGAATAGAATCATTCAACTTCATCTGAAATTGTCTGACCATTTTTCCAATTATGTCATACCTTGAGTGGGTAGGGAGGATCCTTTTTTAGGAATAGAGTAGATTAGGGGGCCACTAAGATTCCTCCCAGCTCTCAAATCCTTAATTTTGTTTAATAATGAAAATTAACTAATGATTTTAACTAATGATTAATTAGGTTTTCTTTACCCCCCCACACACACTTTTTTCCCCAGTAGTTTCTCCTTTTGTTTTCTCCTGAGATCAAGTCATCATGAAAATTTCACAGTAAGTACAGGAAAGATATTCATCTCAATGCCCAGAGTTGTGGGTTTCTTTTTAAATAACTATTAGTTTACCATTGTTGCTTCTAGTCAATCTTGGCTAAGAAGTTTTGTTGACCTTTTTATATTAGTTTTTCAGTCTCAGTCTGAGACAAATAGAGGAAGTTAAAATCTTGTTCAGACACTGCGTGACCCTGGGCAAGTCACTTAACCCTGTTTGCCTCAGTTCCAATATGTAAAATAAACTGGAGAGGAAAATGGCAAACTACTCTCTATTTTTTTTATCAGAAAGAGTTGAACACAACTAAACAACAACAATAACAACAACAAAAATCTCAGTCCTGATTGAGGTTCAGAATAAAATGCTGCCCTAAACTTACAAATCAACAGAAAAGAATTCATCAAGAAATTCATATATTTTCCTAACCAAACTCACCCCAGCCCTTATCACAATTCCTGGCATATGATAAACTCTTAAAAATTTTTTTTAAACCCTTTACTTTCTGTCTTAGAATCAGTACTAAATATTGTTTCAAAGCAAAAGAACAGTAAGGGCTTAGGCAACTGAGTTTAGGGTCACACAGCTAGAAATATCTGAGATCACATTTGGACACAGAACCTCCCATCTCCAGATCTGCTTCTCAAAATATCAATTCTAATGCTTGTTGTGAATCATTTCATTTCCAGTTTAAGGTGTTCCCACTCTTAAAATGTTGGCTCTTGTTGGGAACTGACCGCCAAAGAAGCCCAGTGAAGAAAACCCCTCTAGTGATTTGTCCATGTAACACAAAGTAATCAAAGGCTCTAGAGGTGGCAAAGTAAATAGAATTCTGGACTTGGAATCATAAAGAACTGAGTTCAAATCCTACTTAGTTACTCATTAGCTGATATGACCCCAGGAAAGTCAGTTTCTTCATCTGTAAAATTGGGATAATAATAGCACTGATCTTATAAGGTTGTTGTGGGAATCAAAGGAGATAATAGCTGAAATTCTTCATAAACTCTCAAATGCTTTTTATGAATATTGTCTAATGATAATGATTTGGGAATATCAAACATTTGTCTTGAAGGCACAAGTTCCTTTCCAAGGTGGGCAAACTTTGCCATCTAAACTTTGTTGCTGGATCTAATAATCCTCCAGACTAGAAGACCTTTCAGGATAGAGACTGTTTTTATTCCTGTCTTTGTTTTCTCAGCACGCAGCAGTTTTACCTGGCATATAGTAGGTGATTAATATGTGCTTGTGATTAACTGATGATCTCTTGCTCAAGGTCCATTGTCTAAATTTTATCCAACCTAATCTTCAGTTCATTTAATCACTAGGGTGGAAGTCACTTTAGATTTCATCTAAACCAATTCATTCCTTCTCATATTGTCGGAGGGAGGATTTGAACTCAGATCTTCCTGACTCAAAGTCCAGTGTTCTCTCTACTATAAATGAATGAAAGAAGTCACTAGTTCTCAGTAACCACCATCCCATCTACTACTGATGCTCACCAGGTCAGCCTGGCTTCTGATCTCCTCATCTGACCAAAGTGCCTAAAATCATCCCCTAAGGTTCTCAGGTGATAGAGATAAATAATCAATCAATGTCAAGAATCTCTGCTTTGCATCAATGCAATGATCCAGGACAATTCTGAGGGAATTATGAGAAAGAAAGTTATCCACATCCAGAGAAAGAACTGTGGGAGTAGAAATAGAGAAGAAAAACAACTGTTTGATCACATGGGTCGATGGGGATATGATTGGGGATATCGACAAAATGGTCAACCTAGTGCAAATATCAATGATATGGAAATAGGTCTTGATCAACGACACATGTAAAACCCAGTGGAATTGCGTGTTGGCTATGGGTAGGGCAGGGGAGGGTGGAGAACATGAATTTTGTAACCATGGAAAAATATTCTAAATTAATTAATTAAATAAAAATTTCAAAAAAAAAAAAGAGTAACACACACACACACACACACACACAAATTTCTGCTTTGGTGAGTGTGAAGATTGCCTTACACCAAGCAAATACCTTTTGCCCAAATTCTTTCCCCAGCCTCCTTCAGCTTGGCTTTCTTTCTTACTGAGATTCCCCCTAGTTAATTCTGTATATGTCATCCTTGTATGTAGTTGTTTGTATGGAGTCTCTTCTGTCAGACAGGTAGAGGCTGAGACCTTTGATTTTTATTTTTTTGCCCTTTCTTTGTGAATGAAGCTTGGGTTCCTTGACACTGTAAATACTTAAAGTGGGTCGATTCGACTCAGGTGGTTAACTGACTTGACTAATGTCCTATAACTAAGTTCAGAGTTGGGACTAGGTTTTTTCTCTTCACCTCAGTTTCTTTGTCTCTAAGATTATTTGTTAGATCTGTCTTCCTCTATCTCTCATTATTCAAAAGCAGAATTTGAATTCAGGTCTTCCCAATGCCAGATATACCACTTAGTATCTATATTGCTTCTCAACGGGGTAAACAATAGCAACGAACAGAACCTCTTCTCTACTCAGGTTTACCTTTACCCGTGCTGTGTGGACATTGTGCTGCTGCCAGCATTTTCCCACTAAAAGGGCATTGCTGGCAGTTTATCAACAAGAGGACTTTTAAACTATTGTTTCTATGGTACAGTGTTCCTTGTTTGGAAATACACTGAGATTATAAATATGTTCCTGGGTTTTCCTGGATCTGAACATCTCTTCGAGTCGAGGGATTTATTTAAAATGAACAAATTGTTTTTGTAAATTGTGGCTAAACAAAAGGACTGTTTTTGGAGTGCTGAGTAAAAGAAACATTGTTTATTAGCTCTTGGGGATGTGGGCTGGAAATGGATAGTTTCACAGGGCTTTCTAGGGTTGAACACGGTCACCCATCTCTTCGTGACTTGCAAGCATGTAGAAATAATCGCCAGAACAATACAATGTAACCTCTATCCATCCATTCCCCCACTTTTCCATTCCCACTGCAATTTGCTTCAGCCCCTTTCGTGGTCATATATCAGCTGCTCTTTTTTTCATCATTTCCCCTTATCCATTGTTCAATCATGCTCTCCTAGCCAGGGGACATCAATGGGAGATTCGTTATACCGCCTTATCTTGATACCAGGCTTCTCTTCCAAGGAGCTCCCAGCACTTTGGAGACAGTCTCTTTGCAGTCCTTACCAAAAAGAAAATAAAAAATAAAAATCTGTGTGCAGGAAGGAATGGAGTATGTCAGAGTTCATAGGATGAAAACGACAGGGAAATGGAAAAAGCCTCCCACAAATGCTCTGAGTTTCTGTGGTCCAGGAAATTGGGCCTTGTAGTGAGTTTCATATACTTACCATTTGGAAAGAGTCTTTGCCCCTAGAAGGCAATTTGTATTTTTAGGGGCTAAAAGATCACCTTAAAGTTTATATATTTAGCATTTTCTTTGTAGGAAGGTATCACAGAATCGTAGATTCTCATGACAATAAAGTACCTCAGAGGAGATGGCCATTAATTGGGGAATGGCTAAACAAATTGTGGTACCTGTTGGTAATAGAATATATTGTACTATAAAAATTATAAGCAAAATGACTTCAGAAAAAGTAGAAAGACCTGCAGGAACTGATGCAGAAAGAAATAAGCAGAACCGAGGGAACATTATACACAGCAACAGCAATATTGTATGATAATCAACTATGAAAACTTGCTTACTCTCAGCAAAGCAATGATGTGAGGCAATCCTCAAGAACTCATGATGGGAAATGCTATCTGCTTCTAAAGAAAGAACTGGTGGAACATCAGTGTATTTATGGCTTTATTTTGGGGTTTTGATTATGTATGAGTGTGCTCTTACAACAATGGCCAATATGGAAGTGTTTTAAAATTAAAAAAGTAAAGATTTAAAAAAAAAACAACCAAAGACCTCAGAAGCTGTTACTCAATTCATAATAGAACAGGTAACTGCCTCTCCATACAGCATCCCTAATGTGTGGTTGTCTAATCCTTGTCTGCACACCTTTGAGGGAAACCCCCCTAGTTTACATTAAATTTGGGGGTCACTAATTATTAAGAAGCTTTGCCTAAAGCTCTCTCTTTGTAATTTTCTATCTATTTCTACTCTTTCTCTTCTGGGGTCAAGAAGAATAAACATAATTCCTTCCCATCTGTCAGGCCTTTAAAACCAAAGAAAATAATTGCGTTACGAGCCAGTTTCCACATGAGGTCTTTCCCATCCTCTTCCTCCCCTCCCACCGTCAGTGTTCTCTCCTCCTTGAAATTATTTTGCATATGCTTTATATTTTCTTAGCTTTGTACCAAGGACTTATATAGACCAGGGTAAACCAGTATGTCCAGCCCACACCACACTCCCTGCATGCTTATTGTAGAAGTCACTTTAGTTTACATTTTTAATTGGAAATTCAACTTTATAAATTATATTATACATTGAATTTAAAATTAGATAATCTTTAAAATTTTTAACTATTTTAAGACTGTCATTTTCCTGTTTCTTGAGGCAAGGAAGCATGTATTAAAATCACTTAACTTGCCCACTCCTCTAACCTCTTCCCTGCAAATTGTGTGCTCCTGCTCCCAGGAATATTTTTCATCTGTTAAATTAGCTTAATCGAAGTGATCCTTAGGTAGCCCTCTCATCAGCCTATGTCCTATGACAGGATGATTCAATTTACACATGGTAGAAAAATCTGTGCCTAGAAAAGAAGTTGATGTCTAGTGTATTATTATGCTTTCTTCTGATCATTGATCTATAGAAGATGCAATGATTCATTGGGCAGGGGGAAAGTGCTGCATAAAGAAAGCGATTTTCTCCTGAAGGTTAACTTCTTAATTAAACCTTCAGAAAATTGCATCTGCTTAAATAAGTGGCTTCGTTCCATAACACTGCTGTAGAAATGTAGTTTCCTTCCAGTAAAATGTAAGCTCACTGAGCACAAAGTCTATTTTTTTTTTGTCTTTGGACCCTTAGCACATAGCAAAGTATCTTGTATACAGCAGTTGCTTAGTAAGTGTTTATTGAGTTGAACTGAAATTAGGTTTCCTCTAAATTTCTCTTCTCTGGGCTAAAAATCCTCAGTTTCTTGAAGCAGTGCTCATGTAGCATGGTCCCAAGGCTCCTTAATAGAGCCATTGTTTTTCTCTGAATACAAACTTGTTAATGACTGTACTAAAATGTGATACCCAGAACTGAAAGGAGTCCTTCAGATGTGTTCTAACCAGAGACAACCACTTCCTTTCTGGGTTCTGGAAACTTTTTTTGTTCAATACAGTCTAAAATCAATGAAGCTAAATGAGTTAGTGGATAGAGCAATAGACCTGAAGTCAGGAAAACCTGAGTTCAAGTCTAGCCTTATAAACGCACTAGCTGTGTAACCCTGGGCAAATCAACCTCTGTTTGCCTTAATCCATTGGAGAAGAAAATGGCAAACCGCTCCAGTATTTTTGCCAAGAAAACACCATGGACAGTATGGTCCTTGGAGTCACAAAGAGTTGGGCATGACTGAATAGCAACAACAACCACCGACAAAATAGCTTCCAATATATGAGTTGTTCATTTTTTTTTATCATTACCTTCTATATTAGAATCAATACAGTTCATTGCTTCCAAAGTAAAAGAGTGGTAAGGGCTAGACAATGGGAGTTAAGTGATTTCCTCAGGGTCCATAGGTAGAAAGCATCTGAGATCACATTTGAACTCAGGACTGTCTGTCTCTAGGCATGACTTTCAATCCACTTAGCCACCTTGCTGCTCCCAATATGTTATTCTTGGAGTGTCTATCAGACTGGATCTCTGCACCAAAGTTATCAATCTTGACCCTCTGACTTCGGCAGGCATTTTTGGTTCCAAAGCCCTTTTAAAATACAAGGAAGGTGTCAAGTAAAAGGAGCTGACCCTTTGGGAATGGGAGGCAGGGTTTTCTGATGGCCAATTGAATAAGCTTGTACAGGGCAATTAGGAGGACGTCTTCTTTGATTCCTCATCTCCACTTCCACCACACACACAGAGCTCTTAATGTTCTTTCTTTACTTACAGCCTATTATATCCCCACCAGTAGAATATAAGTTGCTTGAGGGTGAGAACAATTTCATCTCAGTCTTTGCATCCCCAGTGTCTTACGCATAGTAGGTACTTAATGACTATTGATTAAATTGAAGGAAGGCAGTTTGTAGGAGAGAGAAGATACCACATTCTGTCTACTGGCATGCAGGATGCATCATCTTCACTGTTGTCCTTAGCAATATCCAAATGGTGACGTGGTCAGAGAGTATCTGGGTTCAAACTTGCCTTCTCTTGCTTTCTATTGTTCAGTGACTCTGACCTCTATTTGCATCCATTTTATACTTCTCTATTAAGCCATAAACTGTTGTAGTATGGGTTAGTGAAAGGAGTTCCCGCACTGTAAGTGCTACCTATGTTGGTAATATTTTTAGTGTATTCTAATCATAATTTTTTAGCGTATGATAATGTCTTTTTGAAAGATTAGAACAGTTGTGTTTATTCTCTCTTGAACAGTCAATATACTATACTAAATTTTCCCCAGAAAGTAGTCTCAAACTCAGCCCTAACCAGGCTTCTTACTCTGTACAATTGCCATAGCATTGCTTCGAGGCATATCCCCACAAGGTTCAGGCTACCTCACAAAGGTGACTGGGAACTGGATGCTAGTTTGCTAAGTGCTGCTCGAAAAATTTCTCTTTCTAAAAATGTTCTACTTATAACTAAGCCAAAAAGGCTAGTCAGACCCAAATGGAGAAATTTAATAAATTCTGCATTTAGGTCTCAATGATTCTATGCTCCTATAGCATTGTGAAAACAAATGGCAACCACTCCTATTAGACATCATTCTGCTTTCAAATTCCCATGATCCTCAGTCATTGAGCAGAGTTTCTAAACTCTATTGTTGGCTAATTATATTTTAGTCTATCTACGATTTCATTGAAGTAGAGAATTTAAATACAGAAATCTCTTCTACTAATGCAGATTACCAACTGCTCTATAATTTGTAATTGGAATGGAGTGCTTGGGGGTATTGAGAGACTAAGATATTTGTCTAGGTTGACAAAAACAATACCAATCAGAGGCAGTACTTGAACTCAGGTCTTCCTAATTACAAGATAAATTCCTTATCTATGATTTCACATGGCCTCTCACTTCAGTCTATCACTACTCCCTAGAGAAATATAAAAGAAAGGGTTACATCACCAGTCAAAATGATTGATTATCTTTGGTAGTAACCCTACCTGGCTTAACAAATTAGTAAAGGATTTGTATTTCAACAGATCAGTTGCCTCTCCCTGATGATACCTACATACCACTGTCTGATCATTGTCTCAACTTAGGGACTAAACTCTATTGCTCCAAACTAGTGAATGAACTCCATTGCCCCAACCTCGGGAATGAATTCCATTGCCCTGACCTAGTCAATGAATTCTAAGATGTCTAACATTTTCTTTGAAGTAGCTTGCAAAGGGAAATTGCATTGCTATCAATTTTGGTGAAAATGTTTAGTTTGTAAATATCTCTGTTCATTGCTATTCAAACAATTTAAAAGGCTAGCTAAGGGACAAACATTCACAAGGCAATAAGACAACCAAGAGATAGCAAGGAACTATTAACACTCTTCCATTGTTTAGTTTTCCCTCTATCATGGCAGCTTAAAAAAAGTAAATAGGGTCAGTGAGTCCCATTTGTGTTATTTATTAAATTTCTTTACTCTGGCCTGACTGACTCCTTTTAAATATCTTGTCTGGTTCTGATGAGCTTCTGGACTGTACCCAAACTACTTAAGTGCCTTAATTTGACTAAATGAGGAATAAATCTTTTAAAAGAGAGAGTTTGAGTTGTTTTACTCAATTTCTATCACTTTTTGTTGGAAAAAATAAAACTTAGGGATAATATACTATATCCCCTTTAGCATAATATAGGATAAAGTGATTTTGGGGGGATGAGGAGGGATAGAAAAAAGAATAAAAATGAATAAAATTGAAAATTTACTAGAGAAAGGAATTGTTATCTATTAAGAAAAAATAACCTTTTCCTTCTGTCTTATAATTGCTACTATCAGTTCCAAGGGAGAAGAGCTTTCAACCCAAGATCTACAGGCTTCAGGTCTGACTCTATCCACTGACCCACCTAACTGCCCCATATTTCTTCTTATATTTTTAACCCTTAACTTCTGTCTCAGCATCAATTCTAAATCAGAAGAATAATAAGGGTTAGGTAAAGTCCAAGTGACTTGCTCAGGATCACACATCTAGGAAGAGTCTGAGGTTAGATTTGAACCCAGGTCCTCCTGATTCCAGGTTCCTGATTCCAGGCTTAGGGCTCTATCCACTGATTCACCTAGTTGTTCCTGCTATATACTTTTAAACCTCAAGGGCTTCTTTTAAAAAACATTATTTTATTTGGTCATTTCCAAACATTATTCATTGGAAACAAAAATCATTTTCTTTTCCTCCCCCCACCTCTCCCCTAGTTGACGCATGATTCCATTGGGTATCACATGTGTTCTTGACTCGAACCCATTTCCATGTTGTTGGTATTTGCATTAGAGTGTTCATTTAGAGTCTCTCCTCAGTCATGTCCCCTCAACCACTGTAGTCAGGCAGTTGCTTTTCATCGGTGTTTTTACTGCCACAGTTTGTCCTCTGTTGTGGATAGTGTTTTTTAGATCCCTGCAGATTGTTCAAGGACATTGCATTGACCCTAATGGAGAAGTCCATTACCTTCAATTGTACCACAGTGTATCAGTCTCTGTGTATAATGATTTCCTGGTTCTGCTCCTTTCACTCTGCATCACTTCCTGGAGGTCGTTCCAGTCTCCATGGAATTCCTCCACTTTATTATTCCTTTGAGCACAATAGTATTCCATCACCAACATATACCATAATTTGTTCAGCCATTCCCCAATTGAAGGGCATCCCCTCATTTTCCAATTTTTGGCCACCACAAAGAGTGCTGCTATGAATATTCTTGTACAAGTCTTTTTCCTTATTATCTCTTTGGGGTATGAACCCAGCAGTGCTATGGCCCTCAAGGGCTTTTGAGCAGTCTATCAGTTGAGCCCTAAATGCAACAAGAGCAAACTCTCCATATCTGGATTTGTATAATGCAGAGAAGCAAGTGCAAAATATTGCTATGAAGGCAAATAGTGAGAATGACCATTCACAATGTAAAACCTATTGCGTAAAACGAGGGGTTTGTAATTATTTTTGTGTCATGACTTTGGTAGTAACCCTCCCTAACATGGTAAATTAGTAAAGGATGTATAGCTCAACTTGCTACTTGCCTCTCTCTGATGATACACAAGGAGGCAAAAAGCTCTACTCTCTGGCCATTGCCCCAGTTAAGTGAAAGAACTTTAAGATGTCTCACATTTTCTTTGAAGTAGCTCACAAAAGGCAATCGCATTCCTATCAATTTTGGTGCACATAGTTTGTAACTATCTCTTGTGAATCTGGTGAGCATCTTCCTTGTTTGGCAATCTGTTAAAGTCTGTAACCCTCTTAGGAAGTATATAAGATCAGATTGGAACCCAGGACCTCTACTCTCCAGATCTGACTCCCTAACCACTGAGCAACCTAGCTGTCCTAATTTTTTTCTTATTTTTTAACCCCTTATCTTTTGTCTTAGTATCGATTCTAAAACAGAAGAGTAACAAAGTCTAGGTAAACAGGGTTGAGTGACTTGTTTGGGGTTATATAGCTTGAAAGTGTCTGAGGAAAGATTTGAACCCAGATCTAAGTAGTATTTTTTAAATGTATAGCATAAAACAGATAGAGAATAAGAGAATGCAATTATATTAAACTATAGTTATCAGGTTAAGAAAAAACAAGTTTATCAACTCGAAGACAAAACAATTTCAGTTTTGTCTCTCTATCTTTAGGATCCAGTGTAGTGATTAGTACAGAATAGGCACTTAGTAAATGCTTGTTGATTGGCTGTTTGGAGGCTTCCCAACTCTTTCATTTCACAGATGTAAAAATAAGGCCAAGAGAGATTATGACTTCTTTCAGGTAAGGTAAGGATCAGAATTGGAACCCTTATGTATCTTTCTCTTTATGTTCTATCCACTGCAAAACTCTATGTCCTGCCATACTGCCTATCCTGCCTCCCCATACAGAAGTGATCTCCCCTTTTTC
Source organism: Monodelphis domestica (assembly GCF_027887165.1). NCBI lineage: Eukaryota > Metazoa > Chordata > Mammalia > Didelphimorphia > Didelphidae > Monodelphis > Monodelphis domestica. The sequence continues at coordinate 91,715,654 of NC_077227.1, forward strand.
TGAGCAGCCATGGCATCTGACATCTTTTTTCATTGTCCTTCAATGTTCTACCTTATTTTATAATTATTTGTATATGTTATATTGTACTCCTCTAATAGATTCTGAGCTCTATTTCACATTCTTCTCCCTACATTCCATAGCACTTAGAACACAGTAGGAATTCAAGAGATGTTTGTTTTTTAAAGAATGAGTAGATGGGGGGGGGCAACCAATTAGCTCAGCAGATAGAACACTAGGACCTGCTATCAGGAGGACCTGGGTTCTAATGTGACCTCAGATACTTGCGAGCTATATGACCTTGGGCAAGTCACTTTACCCTGTTTGGCCCTTGCCATTCTGTTTTAGAATGGTTACTAAGTTAGAAAGTTAGGGTTGAAAAACAAAGCAAAAAAAAGAATGAATGGATGGGTGAAAAGACAGGCATATTTTAGTTCATTGGCTTTTCTCTCTATAATGTGAGAAAATGGGTCTCTCAACATCCAAACTGATGCAATGCAGGGGAATGGAAGGAGGAGAAAAGAGGCTAACACTTATAAATAGTCCTCCTACCAATACTAACAAGAAAGCAAAGTTAAAAATAAACAGGACGTTCTCCCACAAAGAGTCACTGACAATGCTAATTAGTTTGGAGATACATAAATGAACATCTGGAATGTTATCTGCCCTTTTTGGAAGTCATGCAATGTGCAATTTGGTACTGTTCATGTTAGCCTTACACAGACAGGGATTTCTTATTGGGATTAAGAAGACAATCTCGTAAAACATCTGGTCAGTGCACCTCATGGCCAGATCAGTTGGGTGCCCTGCTTTACATCTCATGCTCTTGAAGCGAGAGGCCTTGAAGCCTTTGCCTCCTTCACAGATATCTGGCAATTACACTCTTTTTGAAGTGGCTGAGCATTTGGTTGCTTTGGACACTGTGCAGACTTTTAGTCAAGATGGGCCTCAGTCACTATTTATTTTAACATCTTTCTGATTGTGCTTCCAAGTCCTGCTGCAAGAATTATTCTTCTCTGTAGCATTTCTCCAGTGAGACTGCCCAGACCAAATCCAGACTCAAAACTGATAACCCTGAGCTCAGAGTGGTCACCACACATCCTGTGTGTCAAAGCATTTTGCAAGACATTCGAGGTCTGACTTACAAATATTTGTGCATAGGATATTAGAATTGGAAGAATCCTCAAAGATTATAAATACAGGACTCAGGCTGCACATTTCCATATTTATCCAAAGTTGACTGTTTAGGTTATTGTAAACCTCTTAAGTTTCATTTTTGATCTATCCATCCATCTGGCAAACATCCACCTATCCATTCATTCCTCTACCCAACAATGGATATTCATTCATTGATTCATCCATTCATCCTCCCATCCAACATATATTTATTGAGTATATTTCCAGTGGATACAAGAGCAGAGAACACATTGAAGAAGAGAACACACTGATGAACATCAATGATGAGCTTCATGCATTTTTCCTCCTCTGGATCCAAGCGAAAGAGATATTTAAGCTAGATTTGTCTTGTATATAACATTGACATGTAAATGGTATATAAAGAAACAAGTCAATCTTCAATGTGGATCATGATGCAGTCTATGGAAGGGGAAGGGAGGTGGAGAGGAAAAGGATAACAGCCAGGTAAGGCTCCAGGAAACTTGTAGTGATGCAGTTATGGATATCTCTATTTTCCTCCCTCCCTCCCTTTGTGTTTGTTTTGTGTGAATCTGGTTTTTGACAATGTAGGGAAGTCAGCCAAGAGTTAATGCCACCTATCTTTGTTTTCCCAGATTTATAGAAGTTTTCCACTTCTACAAGTAGATCAATGGTCAGGTCCTTTCAGCCTCCCAGAACAGTACTTTATACACAGAATCGGAGCAAGGATGGCCCATCTCATGGATTAAGACTGAAACATGTGTCTAAGCCTCTGAATCTGAGCTCACTTCTTCATTTCTTGGAAAAATTAGCCATTACCAACTCTAGCTTTGGAAATCAAAAGTCCTGTGTTCTAGGATGGGCTCTGCCATGAATGAGGCTTAAGCAAATCATTTAATCCCTCTGGGATTTAGTTTCCTCACTTGTAAAAGGTGGAGGAGATGGTTTCTATGGTCCCTTCTGACCCAACTTCATATGATTGTATATAAACATAATTGTGTTAGGTACTGAGGTAAACCTGAGAAGTGGTCCCTGCCCACAAAGTGTTACAATAGAGTTGGGAAAGATAGAACTTAATGAAAAAAATTATTAATAATAGCTAAAATTTATATAATGCTCTAAAGTTTTAAAGTGCTTGAAATATCTTACAACAACCCAGTAATAATCTACCTGGTAAATCACAATACAAGAGCACAATACAGCAGATAAAGTTTTTTGTGAATTGGCAAAGGAGAAAAAATATGCAAAAAATATCATGATTTGAAAGGAGGAAAGGCTAGTATGGGCTAGAGTAATCAGGAGAGGCAGTACATAAACTGCATCTTTAAAATTTTTTTATTTTTTAGAATATTTTCCCATGGTTACATGATTCATTATTTTTTGTTATCCCTCTTCCCTCCCCTCTCCCAGAGCTGACAAGCAATTCTACTGGGTTTTACATGTATTGTTGTCCAAAACTGATTTCCATATTATTACTATTTACATAGAGTGATCTTTTAACATCAAAACCCCAATCATGCCCCCATCAAATCACATGATCTATCATATGTTTTTCTTCTGCATTTTTGTTCCCACAGTTCTTTCTCTAGATACGGATAGCATTCTTTTTCATAAGTCCCTTGGAACTGTTCTGGGTCATTGCATTGCTGCTAGTAGAGAAATCCATTACATTCTATTGTGCCATAATATATGAGTCTCTGTGTATAATGTTCTTCTGGTTCTGCTCCTTTCACTCTGCATCAATCCCTGGAGTTCTTTTCATTTCACACAGAAATCCTAATAAGATGGATCTTTAAAGATGGGTTTTGTGGGGCAGCTAGGTAGCTCAATAGATAGTCAGACCTGGAGAAGGAAGGTCCTGGGTTCAAATTTTACCTCAGACACATCCTAGCTATGTGACCCTGGGCAATATCCCCCATTTCCTAGACCTTACCATTTTTCTGCCTTAGAACAAATACATAGTATTAACTCTAAGGAGGAAAGTAAGGGTTAAAAAAATGGGTAGGATTTGGTTAGAAAGAAATGGGAAGGGAAGCCATCCTTGGTCAGGGGAACAGGAGGGAGAAGTGACCTTGGTGAGTTGCAGGGACAGTGAGTTTACAACCATGAGTAGAGTAGGAGTAAGAAGTTTGTAAGAATTATGGAAGAGTAGCTTATTCCAAAGTGGGTTAAGACCTTTTCAGAGAGTGAGCAATCCCTTTAGTTCTATTTATGAATGGTCTCACAACCTACTAAAATACCTTAGCTTCTGATTGCTTGGTAAAGGAACTCTGGATGCAATTCTGATGGTAATGAATTGAATTTTCCTGAAATCTGAGGTCTAGACCTATACAAGTGAGACCCTGGATATCATTGGAGATCATCAAAATGCTGTAGCTTTCATCATAGATATAGGACTGTAGATTCTAATAAACATTGATCTTTTCTGAAGATAGTGCAACAATTTCCAATAATCCTCATGGAAACTTCACTTACAACAAACATCCCCAAGGCTTAATTGATATTTTTCCAAGTTACCCAGATCATAGACCCAGGTCTGTAAAAGCTCTTGGGAAGTGGGTTGGGGTTTGTTGTTTCCTTCTTTTATTTATTTTCCCCCCATTTGTCAACATGCACTGAATTGTGACTAAACTGACTTTATCTGATATGCCACCAGATTGCAAAATATCTGACTTAAGGATTTTTGAAATGTCATTAAAGAAAACCTACCTTTATACCAGAAACACACACACACACACAAGAGAATCAGGAGAAATTTCTTTATTTGATTCTGCTAACCATAGAAACAAAGTTTCTCAAAATCAAAAGTCCTCTTTATTTTTCAGTAGAATCTTAGGATAATTGTCCTTAATACTCCTGTAAAGGTGACATTCTCTTCTATTCCAAGGAAAAAAAGATTACTACTAAATATATGTTTTAAGTCTCTTCTATGTTTCTGCCCCTCACAGAGGTAGATAGATATGTGTTTTACTCTATTTGAGGACCCCATGAGATATAAGATACCCACCAAGATGGTTTAGAAAATGGGTCTAGTGCTCTGGAATCAAGTTCTCAAAATTTATTTTTAATCATATGGAAAAGGCAAAGAGGAGGAGAATTTTCTGGAAACACTTTTACTATATTACATTAAGGCACTTAATCAGAAATAGTTTGAGAATCCTAGGTACATATCTTTTTGTCAAATTTTTGGTCCAAATTATTATAGCTCAGAAAAATTCCTCCTCGGTTGTCAGTAACCTTGAATATAAACTTTTCCCCCACAGTATCTTAGAGTTCTGGCTTTGGAGTCAAGAAAACTTGACTTTCAAGCTGGCCTTAGAGGATTGTTAGTTGTGTGACTCTGAGTATGTCATGCAAGCTCTCTGAGCCTCAGTTTACTCGTCTGTATAATTGGGATCATGACAGCATCACCTCATAGGGTTGTTGTGAAGATCAAATGACATAATACATGCAATGTACTTAAAGAATTATATAATTGTTAGCTATTGTTTTAATTCTTCATTTAAGATTTCTAACTATATTAACCTATTTTCCTATTAAGTATTTACTGAGCTATACTAGTTATACTAACTATATTTGTTAATATATTATTTTATAATAGTCCAAACCTATCAATTTTAATATCTTCTTGAGAAAAAATAATTGTTGAACTCAAATCTTCCTGCCTCCCTTAGATTGTAAGCTTCATGAGGGCAGGTGCTTGCACCCCAAGTGCTTAGCACAGTGTCGGACATGTAGTTGGCACATCATAAATGTTTATTGGTTGTTTTTGCTTAACTTTCTAACTCAGGGATCTATCCACTGAAAAAGCCACCTGAAGGGGCTCACACCAGCTGTCACCCAGACCAAAGAATGCTATGGTTACATCAGGGAAGGTTGTTCTCTTCCAACTGCCTTATAGACTCTGGGAAACTACTACCAGCTAGAAAGCAAACCTCTCTCAAATTAATCAGATCAGTCAAAATGGAATGATTTGTATTTGAAGTGATGGACATTGCAGGCAGGTAGGAGTCCAGCTAACTCAGGCTATGAGCTTCTGAAAAGCTTCATTTCAAACTGAAAAAGGCCAACTCCAAAAGAAAAGGTTGAGGTCTAAAGGTTCCTGCTGGGATTTTTCCTTTCTGATAAGGAATGACAGATTCCCTGGGAGATCCAGATAAAAGGAAGTCAGGCAAGGGTCTCCTTGGCTTCCAGGTATTGAAATGGTCACCATGAAAGATGTGAATGGATCCTAGGCTGGCACTTATTGGGGTTGGAGTAGTGACAAATTCATGTAGCCCAAGTCTGTCCAATTAAAATATTCGCTATTTTAATTGGCCCTGTGTTAAGTGAATCAGTCTGTGTTGGTGTATACAGAATAGTAAGTCAGTTATACTTCCATTGGAAAATATAAATGGATATGACTAAACCAGTTTACAAATCTTTTAAAAGAATCCCAATCTGAATTAGCGTGATAATCTAAGTATAACCCAGTGAAATTGCTTGTCAACACCAGGAAGGGGGAGGGAAGAGGAAAGGGGGACAACAAGAATCATGAAACCAGGGGAAAACGTTTTAAAAATAAAATTTTAAAAAATACCTATCTTCAAAAATGAAAATATTAAACTCTTTTTGTATTCTACCTCCTTCTTCTCTGGTCCCTTCCCCCAGCCCCATACCCATCCATCACTCCTAAAGCACTGGCAATTCAACTTTTGATTACCATATACATTTTGTTATTAGACTTACCATGACAAACAAAAATTGCTGGCCTCAGAAACCTTGTGGTAGGTAGACCAGACCACCCATATGTACATGTTCTGTGAAGCCCTGTTTGGAAAACCTCCTTATTTCAGCCAAAAGTGTGACTGAGTTTCTTCAAACTTGGCTCTTCCATTTGCTAGAGAAACAGAGAAGCTTTTTGTTCAGTGTGAATTTAAAACTGTGTGCCCAAAATGTCTTTTCCTCACGGGCTCCAGAATTCCAAGTTATGTTTTGTCTCTTTTTCTCTCAGGGTTTGAGAATGTTATGCAGCACATGTGTGATTTGGGGCATTTGTATTGTTTTCTTTACACGCAGAAGAATGTACTCCACAGCCAGCTACCAACTGGCCCATTTCAAGCAGGTCCCATTTCATGGAATGCAATTTTGCATGAGGCCTGTTTATTTAGGCCTCCTTGTGCACTTTTCTCATAGGTGGAGTTTTACAACTGCGGGTTAGGCATTTGCTGAATTAACTCCCCAATTACATTTCAGGAGGCAGAGAATACTGGAAACAAAAGCTCTAATAACCTTTCTTATCAGCTGACCTGGACAGAGGCACTCACGGCCACTTAGAAGGAGAAATTGGTACAGAGAGAAAAAAAGACTGAAAAGTATTTTTGAATCCCATATCCCCTCCCCTGCTGAGTCCCCCTGCCTGGAAAAATCCAGGTCATCATCCTTATTAAGGAAGGGAAAGGAGTGTTTTTAAAAGGGTCACTTTACAAATGCCTATTTAAGAAATCCTCCAGTGTGTTGGATAGATTGTCTGTGGAAGGTTATGGGGGAAAAAAAGACAAGAATCTCAGGTTCAAAGCCAGAATAGATTCAGCATGTCACTAGTCCAACCTCTTCTTTTTTCTAGATAAGTCACAGAAATCTACATGCTCACCCAAGATCTTATGGGTAGGAAGCTCCAAAGCTAGAGAATTGACATGACCAGGAGTAAAAGGATGGGATGTTTTGCAGGAAGGAGTGAACAGAAGAGGTTTTTGTAATAGTCAAAGTCAGTGATATATACATACAACACACCTATTTGTACATATATACACATTTGTATACTAATTTCCATTAATTTTTAATAAAGACCCAATTTGCCTTAATAACCTAACCCTTTTTGAGCCTCACTTTCTTCATCTGTGAAATGGAGATAATACTACCTTTCTCAAAGTCGTGACAATCAAATAAAATATTGTATATAAAAATTTTTGCAAGTCTTAAAGGATTATACAAATGTCAAGTATGTCTGTGATTATTCAATTCTTATACTCTGGCTATAGGTGATTATGACCAAAAATTGGGCATGAACTTTTAAGTTTTTCCAGGATTTTCACGATGAATTTACATTGAGACATTCGCACTCTTCTTCGCCTTTCCCATCAACAATATTCCTTTTCAAGACTGATCATCAGTATTAAAGGCAGAGATTTTATTTTTAAAAATATTTCATTTGTTTTAATTAGCCAAAATCTGCCTTTTTACCGTCCCTCTTCAAATCCTCCTTCACTGTAATGGAGAACACAAGAAAAACAAAATCCAATTCAATCCTGTATAGTTAATCAAAGAAAAGTTTCATATTGGCTGTGTTGAAATAAATATTTGTCTAATTCTGTACTCTGAGTCCTCTGCTTCTTTCTCTCAGAAGGAGGCTAGTATGCTTCATCATTAGTTCTTTGGAATCATAGTTGGTCATTACTCAATAGTAATTTTATCACATTTATATGTCATAACTTACTCATCCATTCCCCAATTTGTAGATATCCTCTTAGATTTCCATTCTTCAACCCACCAGGGAGTATTGGTAGCCATTCACCTGATACCCTTTATCATAAAAGGAGTACATGCCAGGGAGTCCCAAACCCACCCTGCTGATCATATGCCCCACAGGGCAGATTTCAGTGCCTAGATCTTTGTGGTTCTCAGAGAATCATTTGCATTCTATCCCTCAGCTCCCTCTCTCTGCAGGGTACCATTGATTCTTAGTCAAAAGGGAGTGGATTTGTGGGTGTATCCAATCAGGAAGTGGGTCTTAGATCTTCACCTACATGCTCATTCTACTTTCTGAACTAGCTAAGGTTCAGTGAGTCCTAGAATTTTGGCATAATGGAACTGACTCTCCAAAGAAGCTAGCAAGTCTGCTTAAATTCTGAATACAATTGATTTTATTCTTAATATATGAAACCAACAAGCAAAAAGTTAGTCCAGAATCACAAAAAAGAAGGAATAATAAAGCATCTACCAAGGAAAGGGAAGTCTATTACCCTCCTATGGTTTAGAAAAGTCTAGGAAATGCACACTTTGGATTTGTTTACTGCTCCATCATTGACTCCTCAGTGAACAGGCAAAGAAAGGTCTACAGTGTTTGATTTACATATCAAGCAGGGTACCTGACTCAGAATTTTAGTTCAACCCAAGCACAGAACACAGCCTCTGGAGTCATCTGGAACCTATGAGGGTAGGTGCTTTCCCTCACGGCCAGGTGCTTCTGACTACTTTGGGTCCATTACAGAGCAAGATGAGACAAGCCAATAGCATTGGTGCATGTGTGGTTCTGTCTCACTGCTGTCTCAGACCTAGATGAACATCTCTTCCTCCAGTTGTGTCTTGTCACTCTTTATATCATCAGTCCAAAAGTCCCCATGTCTGGGATGTGGGGCAAAAGTACAGAATGGAACAAAACCTTTATAGGGAGCTTGTTCATCTGTAGTTCCAGAACCTCTATGACTCTATGGATACATTTCTGGAGGTCGGTGAACTAGGAAGGGGGGAAAATTATATGTCTGTTCCAATAAAATTGGTTTCCTTGGCAATCTTATGTATTTTATTTTTTGCATTTAAAAATTCCATTCTGAGGAGGGATTTGTAGCCTGCCAAAGTGGTCAAGGACACAAAAATATATTAAGATCAGAAAGAGTGAAATTTAAGGATTATCACAAAGTAGCAGGTTATAATAACTGAAACAGTGTATTTTTTATTCAGAAAGCAAAGATAATATATTGTGAAAATTTTCATTTTCAATAAAATAATAGATTGCTGTATCAACTGACCTGTCTGGTCCTTCGAATGAAGAATTTTCTGCTCTGAAGGTATAGAAACAATCACTTTTGAAAATCAGTTTAATATGTGAAAATCTCCATTTCTATGTGTCATTATTAAAATTCTCTGGGGATTACATATTAATTCATAATTATTTATTAAATAGTAAAAAGTGGGTCCTTTGCATGGCTGGTTGTCTCACTGCTCACCACCTCACATTTCCATTCACCAAGAAACAGCAAAGCTTCTCAAGCTTCCTAGATTCACAACTTATTACTCCCCCTCATGACATTATTTTTTTCTGGGTCACCCTGCTTGGACAGACTTGACCTCAGTCCTAGTCAGAGGCCTGTCTTGAGGCCATCAGAAATCATGTGGGACAAAGGGAAAATGCCTTCCAAGATGCCAAGGAGCCATGAGGCTTCTGGCCGATGTCCTCCTCCAAATAAATCTCAGGCCTTGTTCTGAAATCAATGAAAGATGGGGGCTGAATGGAAATCTAGTTTATTAGCAAAATACCGCAAGACTGATCTTAGAGTATCAAGAAAGGGGGTGCAAACTGGTGTTTAGTTCTCATTTGTAGAACCTTTTCTCTTTTCTGAAACTTCCTCAAAGTGGGATGGGTTGCATTAAGAGTAAATGACTTTGTTGAATTGAACTGAATTTTCTCTCCTTACTCTCATTGCGCTAACTCAAATAACAATACAGAAAGAAGAAAAAAAAAGGAAAAACCAATGACCACCTCAAAATTAAAAAAAGAAAGAAAAGAAAAGAAAAGAAAGAAAAGAAAAGAGTAGGAAAATCCCACTCTTGAGCACTAGCCCTTGGCCTAAATTGTTAGTCATTTCTGCTTAGCTGCGTACAATAATGATGCAGTTAGATGGCTGGATAGAGTGCCTGTCCTGGAGTCAGGAGGATCTGAGTTCATATCTGACCTGGGCAGATTAACTTAACCTGTTTACTTTAGTTTTCTCATCTATAAAATGAACTAAAGAAGGAAATGGCAAACCACTCCAGTACTTTGGCAACCCCAAATGGAGTCACAAAGAGTTGGGCCATGACTTATTGACTAAATAACAGTAGGTCTTTAGAGCTTTAAAAATCTGTACTGGCTGTAGAAATCACACAAATAAACCATTTTCCAAACATGTCTATTTTTTATGAGGCCATCTCATTGGCCTCATTGCATTGGTAGCTAATAAATTCTAGGAAGGGGAAATGGTGACATTAGCTTTATTTCCACATTCAGGATGCTTTTTCCCTAGGAGTGAAATACCAAAGAAACACTTTTCTTCTTCAGAATTTCAGGTTTGAAAAGCCTGCCCACACTAGTTCTAACTCTTCCTAATACCGTTGCCATCTAGTCCCTGAATTTCTGGAGGCAGCCACTGTGGTTTGTAGCTCTGGGTCTTGAAAGAACAAATGTTGAGTAGAAAAACCTCTCCTGTTTAGCAGTCCTTTGGGGCTTGTAAGGGCAGAGGAGGGCAGCAGGCCATGCTATCAAGAGGGTTCAGGTGGTAGGCTACCTGTTATCTATAACAAGAGAGTTGTTGGCAGTTCCATAAATCGTATATTCCTTGGCCCTGTCTCAAAAATGTGAGGCTATTCTGATAGGGCTGAAATTGATGCTACATCCGCTCCTTGGAAGGAAAGATTCAATGTAAAGATTAGTGCTATAAACAATGGCCCTTTCTTCAGCTCCATTTTTACATTGCTTGGTCCTAGTATTTTGTTAGCACTCCCTGGTCACAAACAATAAAAGCCTTGTAAAAAATTGTTCTGCCATATTTGAGGCACATTTTAGAAAATCAAACTCAACACAATACAGCATAACAATAAAGTTGCTGGTCCATGTACCTTCATCTATATAAACCTTAATTTGTTCTAGATTGAAAGGATATCATTGCCTTCCATTTGTCCTTTGGGTTTTAGATTTCTGACAATTGAACAGACAAACTTCTCAAAATTTTGATCCTTGAATTTTCCCTTTTGGATTTTTCTTTTCCAAATGAAGCAATATTAGTAATTGTCATTACTGTTGGCTAAAATTTATACAGTACTTGAAGGTTTTCAAGCAATATTTTTTGGTTCCACATACTGTTCTTATTTATTCATTCCCACCTCAACTCCCACTTATATGATGTTTTCTGTTTTAAGTCTCAGATATTGTTGATATTGGCAAGAAAGTTCGTGTTCTATCATTCACAAGTTAAATTCTAGTTGTGAGGAAGTAATAATTGATAATTTAGGAAATCACATATTCTGAAAACCCAGCTAATCTCAGTTACTACAGATTCTAGTTCAAAATCAAAATAATTCATAGGAAACAAATGTAGGTAATCATGCCAATATTAGAAAATGCACATTTCGGTGTCTTATACCAGCAATAACACTACATAAAATGATATGAATCAACTAGCATTTCTAAATGCTAGTTGGTTTTTTTTGCCCATCACTGTGTGAAATGCTGAGAAACCAAAACCAAATATGAAATAGTCATAAGAAAACAGGAAAATCGATTTAGAAGTAGACGTGACCTTCAAAACCTAAGTTTTGTTTTACTGAACTTCAGGGGTCAATCAACATTTATTAAATGCCCTCTGTTTGACAGGTTCTATGCAGGTGGTAGGAATATGAAGAGACAAAAGACAGTCCCTCCCCTCAAGGGGATCCCAATCTAAAAGAGGAAACAACAGATAAACAACTATGTACAAAAAAAAATACAGATAAGTAGAAAATGATTAATGGGGGAAGAAGCTAGAATTTTTTTAATAGTCCTTACTTTCTGTCTTAGTATCTGTTCTAAGACAGAAGAGTGGCAAGAGCAAGGCAATCAGGATTGTGATTTGCCTAAATTCACACAAAGGACACTAGAATTAAAAAAGATTGGAAAAGGCTTCCTATAGAAGAAAGGGTTTTAGTTGAGTCTTAAAGGATATTAAAGGAGCCAATAGGTGAAGATATGGAAAGAGAACATTCCAGGCTTGAGGGGACAGACAGAGGAAATGCTCAGAGCCAAGGGAAAGAGTATTTTGTTTATGGAACAGCAAGGAGACCAGTATCACTGGATAGAAAAGAACATGGTAAATAGAAGGTCTAAGAAGGTCATGAAGGTAGAAGGAGGATGAGTTAGTCCATAAATAACAAGTAAAAAAAATCCCCTGGGTCATATAGTTAGTCTGAGGAAAGATTTGAACTCAGATTTTCCTTAATCCAAATATAGTACTCTATCTCCATACCATCTAGAAAATTTGGGATGAATTTTAATTTGTTCTCTTTTAGATGGGATCCTGAATCCAAAGGGTGGGCATATTGTATGGGGCTTTGCCATCTTAAATTTGTTCCTACAATGATAGCACATGGGACATATAATCAATATGTATTGGAGATGGAACTTGAACTCGGGATTTCTTGTCTCTGAGAGTAATTTTCTAAATACTATGCTATATTATTTCTCAAAAGAAAAATAAAGTTCTTGAAAGAAGAAATTAGAAATTAATTTAGGACAAAAATAAGAACTCCCAAATGAGAATTAAAAAAATAGTGAGAAAAATTGAATATTTCAAGAAGAATGTCTCCAAAGATATAGATAAGGGAGAGAGAAAGAACAACAGATTTGGAACACAAAAATACTGAAATTGAAGAAAATCTAATAGAATAAAAGAAAAGAGCAACAAGATTAAAAGAAAAGTTATAATTTATATAATCTAAAGTGTTCTTGGAGACAGGATGTGTAGTGATTAAGAATCATGGGCTTCTAGAAGAATATGGCAAATTAAAGTTATTATTCTTATCTACTTTGGAATAGAAGACCACCAGATTTGGTAATCAAAGCAATATATGTTGAGCACTTTATCTGCTCCTTGAAATTAAAAAAAAATTAAAGCTGCAAGAAAACTTAAGGACTGATTATTGAATCCAATCACCTTATTTTATAGATGATAAAATTAAGTCTCACAGAGTACTTGCATAAGTGACTTGCACAAAGTCTCATAGAAAAGCATAAATCTAGGAATAGATCTCAGATCTCTTGTTGTTGAATTAAGTGCCTATTCCACTAGAGTCTAGACCATGTTATTTCTAACAGAGTTTTCCTGAGATTTCTTTTTAAAAATTGGATTCTAGAAAACTTTGACAAGAAAATCACTTTAATGATGGAATGGTGATGGGCACAAGTTATTGCGTCTATGGTCCAATCTTAAGAGTCTAAACCCTGGTTTGGCGACAGCCTTGGGTAGCTCCAATTATCTCGATGAAAGTTGTGGAATTCTCACAAAGTCTCTTTAAATATTTATTCTGATTCACTTGACACAAAAATGTTCCATATGGCAATTTAAACAGTACTACAAATTTTCTCAGATTAGAATAAGCAAAGGCATTGTGAGATCTCCAACCCCTAAAGTTGACAAATCATGATCCCCTTTACAAGCGAACACCCCTTCCCTAAGTACAATGTTGGTCAGAGGTCTGAACATGGCACTGGATACCAAGAATCCTGAGGTTTGTATCATTGGGAGATCCATCCTATTTGGACCAGTCTTAGGAAAAGGGAATTCTTGTAATGTTAGCCAGTAATTTAGCAACATTTTTGTAAGGCAAAGATTGTTTTTCAACATTAAGGCCCCTCTAATGAAAACTAGCTTAGTGATTGCCAACTAACATGTAGGTCAAGAGAATAAAGACAAAAGGGAGAGCTATTCATTGTTTTTTTTTTCCTTTTTAAAGATTCCTTTCTAAGAGCTGCATAGCTTTAGTTTCTTAAGGTTCTATTCTAATTCTTCAGCTTCTGTAATTTAACAACAATCTCTGCGGTTCCCAGGATATAATGCCTGAATCCCATACAGAGTATAGCCTCAGTAATGATTGTCTAAGGAACATAAATCAACATTACTTGGACATAATACTAGATGGGAGCAAAGAGCTTTGAATTGTAGTCCCAGTTCTGTCACTAATTAGCCATCTGACCTGGAGAAAGTTGCTACTGTACTCTGGGCTTCAGATATAACTGTTCTAATTTTTGACAAACATTTCTTAAATACCTAATAATGAAAAAGTAATGGCAAACTATAGGGAAACAGAGATTAAAATGTTGCTTTTTGTCCTTAGAAATGTGTGTTATTGAGGAGATATCATATATATGCAAAGATATATAGTAGAGGAAAATGGAAACTCTTAGATCTAGAAGTGGTGGGGAATTCTGGGGCCATCTTGTCTAAATCCCTTCCTCGATTTTATAAGTGAATAAATTAATTCACAAAGAAATGATGACTCCTTTAAGGTCACAGGTAATAATATTCAGAGGTAGGATTTCAGCTGCAATCCTTTGATTCTACAAAAGGAGTTTCTAACCTTTTTTGTGTTGTGACCCCTTTTGTCAATCTTAAGAAGTTTAAGAACCCTTTTATAGGATGGTGTTTAAATAAAATACAGCTAGATCCCAACTAATACAAATTATGATCTGTGAACAAGCAGCTAAATGGCCCCGTGGAATTCTGGGCCCGGAGTCAGGATGATTCATCTTCCTGAGTTCAAATCTGGCTTCAGACATTTATTAACAATGTGACCCTGGGCAAGTCACTTAATCCTATTTGCCTCAGTTTCCTCATCTGGGGCTGGAGAAGGAAATAGGCTGCTCCAATATATTTGCCAAGAAAACATCAAATGGAGTCACAAAGTATCAGAGATGGCTGAAAATGACTGAACAACATGATTTTTATGAATGAATTCCCATGTTCTTTGGAACAACTATATGGCTAATTTACCATGTTTGGTAGGGTGGCTTGGGTTCAAGCATGGTCTTAGTCACTTCCTAGCTGTGTGACTCTGGGCAAATCACTTTAACCCCATTGCCTAGCCTTTACTGCTTTTCTGCTGTGGAACCAATACAGAGTATTGAGTCTAAGATGGAAAGTAAAGATTTAAAAAAAAAAGAAAAGAAATGATCCCTTTACATTCCCAAAACATATTTGTATTGAGTTGGAACCAATGGTCTTATTTTACATAATTATAACTTCAAGTTGATTGGGATTCTAATCTAAGTCTAAAGGACCCTTTTTGGGACTAGGATTACAAAGGAAATCAATTATATTGAAATATAGTTGTCAAAGAATTAAAAAAACTTCACTTATCACCATTTAAGTATTACCTAAAATCATAGTTTAAACAATGGCATATACTGGTTAAGTGCAAAATCTGCTAATTAGGTTTTGTAGGATATATCTGAGGTCAAATTTGAAACTAGGACTTCCTATGTCTAGACGTGGCTCTCAACCTACTGAGCCACCTGGCTACCCCCAAACCTTGACCTCTTCTTAATGGAGTCATTATATTCTTTGTGATCTCTGCTTCTCTTTCTAGTTATTGTATAATCATCTCTTTAATATGTTCTAGAATCATGTCAGGATTAAAAGTTAAGCTTAATAATCTATCATTTACAGATTCTATTCTCTGTATCTTTTCTGAAAATCAGGACAAACTTGCCCTTCTCTAGTTTTAGAATATCTCTCCTGTTCTCAAGGATCTTTCAGATATCTCTGATAATGGTTAATAATTCATCATATCTGCTAGCTTTTCAGTACACGAGGATGTAATTCTATTTGTGTGGAAAAAACAGGGCAGCTAAGAATTCCTCATTTCCTTAATTATCTTGAGTATTATTTCCTTACCAGACATTTGAATTATGTTATTTCCAGGCCAAAGGTCATTGTCTTTGTTAGAGAACACAGAAGGAACTTAATAATTTTGTCTTATTTCTATTATCAGTTGGGATCATCCAATCTCCCTTGAAAACTGGTGTTATTCCTTCTTTAATCCCATTTTCCCCTCCAATGTGAATGTTTTTAAATACCATTTTTTGTACTTTTCTTTCATTTTTAGCCTTGACACATTCTGAACTTTAGCAGTCTGGATTTTCTAAAAATAAACAAATAAGTGAATGAATGAATGAAAAAAGAAGCATAGACTTACAATATGTCGAGCATAGAGAAATGTACCAGGGATACAAATCCAAAGTAGCTATCTGTTGACTGATTCTTGTTAGCCATGCTAGAACTTTAATGAACTGTTGAATTGGAACTTGGTGAACATATAAAATGATTCAGACCTTTTCTTCTTGCCATCCTTGAGAGGGAAGAATAATCTCTGAGTTACAAAGGTGAGTGAAAGAAATGCCCTTCCTTTCACTGGGTTCACCCTATGAGAGTGTGGCCTCCTAGGAAAATTTGTTTCTGGGATGGATCTTTCTCCTCCTATGTCTTTTCCTAGG
The DNA here is from genome assembly GCF_027887165.1 of Monodelphis domestica. Lineage (NCBI taxonomy): Eukaryota > Metazoa > Chordata > Mammalia > Didelphimorphia > Didelphidae > Monodelphis > Monodelphis domestica. Next base: position 91,731,846 of record NC_077227.1, read on the forward strand.
TCCAGAGCTGGCACCTTCCTCCTTCTTGTGCTCCAAAGCAATGTGGTATCAGCTACTGGAGCAGATGCAATGAAAACTAGCAGTGGCAGAGGCTAGTCAAGGGACCAGGCAAGAAGGAAAATGTTACAGAGAAAGAAACTACTAGAAAGAAAAGAGCTTTTTTGATGCTGATTTGTATACACTCTGGATTTTAAAATTAAATTGAAAAGCTACGAAGAAGCTCTCATAAAGAAAATATTTATAAATATCCCAGTGAGACTTTCATACTAACCTCTTGTCTGATTGTAATCATCCCAAAATATTTTATTGCTTGGCATACTCTTTCTTTATGTGAATAAACTGCTTGTTCCACACCAGATTCATATTTGTTCCCTGGGTATGTTGCTGTTTTTTTGTTTTGTTTGTTTGTTTTGTTTCTTTTCACTCCCCTCTGCTCTCTGCTGGGGCCAAAAATAGAATTATTTTTCAGGATTCTGAAATGGGGGGTGGTACTGAAGCATTGGGAGCCTTGTTCCCCTCTGGAGGAGTCAGGTAACCTTCTAGCAATGAACTCAAGGCAGACATTGAGGGATGTAAAGAAAAGGGGCTAGTGAAGTTTACTAATAATCTAGGTGGCCATAGCCTCATGGTTTCACAGTGCTAAACACAGGAAAAAAATATTCTTTCAAGAATTTTTATGCTGGTAAGCAGCATTAAAGGAAAATATGGCTCTTATACAATAAAGTTTGGGTTATCACAAATATAGGATACATTTTGCTTGAGTCAAAAAGGATTTTAGAAAGAAATCCAATAAACATACAAAATGCCCTATTATTCATTTTTGTTAAATAGTACAGTGGGGATTTAGATAATGAAGTGTTGGACTCTGAAGACCAATACAATTGTATTATTTGAAAGTATGGATGGCTGATATATTTGCAAGTTATTTTCCTTGCTGGCACTCAGACTTAAGCTCACCTTTAATATTTGCTTCTTATTTTAGTTTGAGATTTTTTAAATATTATTTCAGAGAATTGATTTTATAGTGCATATAGAGAAAAAGAATTTATGTTTTATTTTCTCTACCTATATTCAGATATTTATAATTTCTCATTATGACTATTGCTAATAGTCTTCTGATTGGTCTCTCTGCCTCTAGGCTTTCCACTTTTCAAACCATCTTTCTACTCAACTACCAAATTGATACCTCTATTCAAAAATCTTCAATGCCTCCCTATCACCTCTAGGATAAAAGAAATACTCTTCAGACTGTCACTTAAAGCCCTTTGTTCCTTTCCCTCTTTGCATTCCTAAATTTATTTCTACTGTTTATTTCAGTTCTGACTGTGTCCCATTATGTGACCTGCCATCATCATGCCCAGACCATTTCACAAATAGTCTCCCATGCCTAGAAGGTACTTGTCCTGCATCTTTCTCTCCCTGGAATCCCCAAATTTCTTCAAAATACAGCCCAAATACCTTCTACCCAGTTTTTTTCTGATCCCCTCCTCTCCAAAATGACTTATCATCACGTAGTGTATCCTTCCATTTACTTATCTGTGCACATGCTGCTTGAAGGTAGGGACTCAGGTATCTCTAGAACTTAGCACAATGCCTGATACAGAGCTGACATTCAATCAAAGTTTCATTACATTAAATAGAATTTATTTTTACCTTTAAGAGATAGCTTGCATGTTGGAAAACTAATCGGATTGTGTTCAGATAAAGGACTTCAAGTTATGATTTCATTTCTTCCACCTTCCTTCCCTTCTTCCTTTCTTCCTTTCCTCCTTCCCTTCTTCACTTTTTCCTTTCTTCCTTCCTTGTTTCCTTCCTTCCTTGCTTCTCTGCTTCCTTGTTTCTTTGCTTTCTTCCTTCCTTTCTCATTTCCTTCCTTCCTTCCTACCTCAATAAAATACGGTTTGTTACTTAGTTATTTTTCTGATAGACTCCTGGGACGAATATTTTAGATGTTGACTAGTTAACTCGCTCTGGAAAAATTACTACATAGAGTAAGATGATATATAAATATAATTTTATATGTTAATGATTATTTGACAATGCTTAACTCATGTCTCAGTAGATCTCCATGGATCATAGTCAAGTTTACAATCATAGATATGTATGAAGCTGGCACAAGGTAATGTTTTTTTTGCCGTTTCTCTGGCACTACTGTGCAAAATGCAGTTTTCAAAGTAGATAAAAAAGAAGTTGGGTGGAAAACATAATAAAATATCCTACTACTGAGTACCAAATTTATTTTTTACTGTAACATTCTTAAAGGATCAAGGATCCTTGGGGAATGCATTGGCCTTGCTTCAATTGGGAAAAATGTTCCAGCCAAGTAAGATATTTAGGCCTCCTCTTATTTAAAAAGTCTTTTGTGAAGTGAATAAAGTGGGAATAAAGGGAGGGGATTGGCAAACTTCTGGAAAGAGAATTCCAAACAAGTCCCATTTTCCCCTTGCAAAATCATTTTTCTGAGCTATTAAACATTCACATTGAATCTCAGTTTGAATAATTAAGTTATATTAATGATACTTAACTATGTTTTTCTGAAACCCCTGTACTTCACAGAAAACAATAAATATATATGTAAATATATGTGTAAATATTCATTGTATGAATGAAATCACACATCTAAATAAAATCACATCTGGTTCTATCTATCTTTCTTCCTTTCCTTCTTCCTTCCTTCCTTCCCCCTCCCTCCCTCCCTCCCTCCCTCCCTCCCTCCCTCCCTCCCTCCCTCCCTCCTTTCTTCTTTCTTTCTTTCTTTCTTTCTTTCTTTCTTTCTTTCTTTCTTTCTTTCTTTCTTTCTTTTCTTTCTTTCTTTCTTTCTTTCTTTCTTTCTTTCTTTCTTTCTTTCTTTCTTTCTTTCTTTCTTTCTTTCTTTCTTTCTTTCTTTCTTTCTTTCTTCTTTCTTTCTTCTTTCTTTCTTTCTTTCTTTCTCTCTCTCTCTTTCTTTCTCTCTCTCTCTCTCTCTCTTTCTTTCTTTCTTTCTTTCTTTCTTTCTTTCTTTCTTTCTTTCTTTCTTTCTTTCTTTCTTTCTTTCTTCTTTCTTTCTTTCTTCTTTCTTTCTTTCTTTCTTTCTTCCTTCCTTCCTTCCTTCCTTCCTTCCCCCTCCATCCCTCTTTTATTCTTTCTTTCTTTCTTTCTTTCTTTCTTTCTTTCTTTCTTTCTTTTCTTTCTCTTTCTTTCTTTCTTTCTTTCTTTCTTTCTTTCTTTCTTTCTTTCTTTCTTTCTTTCTTTCTTTCTTTCTTTCTTTCCATCTATCCATCTCTCTACTTATCATCTTTATATCAGTTTAGACCTCTGAGATTTTCAGTATCAGAAGATTCAAGTAAATAACTTCTTCTACCAAGGCAGACAAGTACCATCTCTACAATTTGTAATCTTCAAGCAAGAGATCCTAACCTAGGGTCTGTGGACTACCCAAGAGCTCACCATATTAGAGCCAGACCTATGCAGACACCTGATTGTCTTTAGCCCTTTTACAGCTTAGAACTCCCAAACTCAAGGGATCAGTAGGGATCTGTTTCCTCAATGACAGGAATTATGGGCAATGCACTACTAGGTAATGTGCATTGAAAATTATTATTCTGAAAAGCAGTACACAGACATTATCAGACTTCCAACACTGTCCCAGACACACAGGAGAAGACTAAGAACCCCTTAGAAGGTTTCCTGGAAGACTGAGAGGTCAATGGATTTGCTTAGTTTCATATAGAGGAAGTATCAGAGGCAAGATTTAAAATCAAGTCTTCCTGACTTGGTGAACTGATCTCAGTTAACTATTCTCTTAATAGATGTGTGTGTGTGTGTGTGTGTGTGTGTGTGTGTGTGTATGTGTGTGTGTGTGTTTGTGTGTATTCACACCCAGCAACAAGTATTCGTGCAGTGCCTGTTTTATACATGACCTTATTCTTCGTATTAGGAGAGGGAAAAAAGCATAAAACATAATCCTTGCCCTCTAAGAGCTTACAATATAGTTGAAAAGTAAGCTATTAACTTAAAAATACAATCCTCAGTACTAAGCAATGTATAATAACTATTGAGTGGTATGATGGTAACTATAAAAGCTATTAACATAAATTATAATGATAACAACTGAAATTTATATTTTGCATTAATGTTTAGAAAATACTGCATACATATCTCAGCTTCACAATAATCTTGTTAGGTAAGTACCCCTAGCTTTTATTATATCCACTGTAAGGATGCTGAACCTGAGGCTTCTAGAGGTAAAATGACTTGAAAATGGTTACTCACATATTAAAGGTTAGAAGCAAGATTCAAACCCAGATCTTCCTAACAATAAGTTCAGCACTTCATTCAAAATAATGACATAACTTTCAATGGTATCAGCTGAAGAAACTATCACACAGGAGGTGAGATTTGAAATGGACTGCTAATGATAGGGAGTACTTAGATAGACAGGGAGGAAGGTAGAAGGGGAAGGCATTAAAAGTAAGAGAAACTGTTTGAGCAAAGACATGAGGTGGGAAAACATAGAGAATATTCTGGGAACGATAAATCGAAAAATGTTCAAATAAACAAATCACAATTACAAAAATACAAATAGAAAAATAATACACCAAGGCCAAATACAAGACCTGAAAAGTAAAGTATTTTTTCCAAATTGCCTCATCACATTGTTGTTTCCTTTCCTTACCACCCACTCTATGCCTTCCTAATTTTATAATAGCATCCCCTCTTCTGTTTAGTATGTTTTCTCTGAAAGGCCTTTGGGAAATTGCATGGTTGTTTTAATGAACCCAAGTAATTCCATAAGCAAAAGATTCATCTTCTTAATACCAATTTTTCTTTTGACAATGATGTATTTTCTGAAAAATTGGAGTTGATGTTCATCCTAAGGACAATGAGGACAAGTCCTTCAAGTGTATAATTAGGTAGTTCAGAACCAATTAGGTGGAGTAGAAAAACCTGGATTTTTTTCTAGGAAGTTGTGTGTACTTCGAGGGCATCGTAGAGGCAAAATAGTGGGTATGAGTAGGTTACAGTGCATTATCAATTTTCTCTGGCTATCTTCCTTAACAAGAATGTTCTCTCTTATCTGCTCTGACTACTGACCTTCCTGGCTTGTGTTAGATCCCAACTAAAATTCTACCTTCTACAAGAAGTCTCAAATTGCTCTTAATTCCAGTGCCTTCCATCTCCTAAGTATTTCCCATTTATCCTGTATTTTTTATTCTATATTATTTTTCATGTTGTCTCCCCCATGAGATTCTAGGCTTCTTGAGGGACTGCCATTTGCCTCTTTTTGTATTCGCTGCATTTAGCACTATGACTTACACTAGGTGTTTAATATTTTGGTTAAGTTATTAATTTAAATAAAAGTTGCTTAAAATACTTGAAATATCAGAGAAACGTGTGATTAGAATTAAGGAAGATCTGGTTATGTAGTGAGATTGAGAAAGCACAAATCAACAGCCTGAGTATTCCATTGTTATCCATGCCAAATCAAAGAGGAGGCACCTATCACATTGGATAAACAAATAGGAAGGAAGGAAGGAAGGAAGGAAGGAAGGAAGGAAGGAAGGAAGGAAGGAAGGAAGGAAGGAAGGAAGGAAGGAAGGAAGGAAGGAAGGAAGGAAGGAAAGAAGGAAGGAAGGAGGGAGGGAAGGAGAGAAGGAAGAAGGGAAGGAAAGAAAAGAAGGAAGGAGGGAAAGAAAGGAGAAAAGGAAGGAAAGAAACAAGCATTTTTAAGCACCTGTTATGTGCCCAGTAATGTGCTAAGTGCTTTACAAATATTAACTTATTTGATTCTTACAATAACCTGGGATGTAGGTGACATTATTATCTTCATTTTGCAATGGAGGAAATAGAGGAGATAGAGGTTAAAGGATTTGCTCAGGGTCACACAGCTACTGAGATTTGATTTTAATTCAGGCAGGTCTTCTGATTTGAGGCCCAGGGCTCCATCCATTGTACCACCTAGACAGCCACATAGTATAGGGAGGCACAGTTGGATTATAACCTGCATCGTTGGAGAAAATACTGAAATTAATAAATACCGCACCATTGAATTATTGTAGTAAGTTCTCACTGAATTCCCCTTACACTTTGGATCCATTATTTTTTAACCAATCAACCATCATCCTGTTGGCATAATATGACAGATTATATTGGATACTTGGTCTTATGATATTGTCCATAACTTGCATGGGTTTGATCAATTATACAAACTTTTTTTAAAGTTTCCATTATTAGGTATACAATAGTGGTACTCTCCTCAAAATATAGTTTGGAATTTGTTTGGAATTGAGTCAAATTATAACCATGTGGATGAAGCATACATAAATCAGGCAAGAACTAAGCACCTGTTATATGCTAGACTCCATGATAGCTACTAGAAATACAAAGACAAAAATGAAACAGGTCCTAACTTCAAAGAGAATATATCAAATGGGAAGAAACAATATGTGCACTCTAATGATAAAAAATTAAATGAGATATGATTAACTGTGAGGTGCCAATTATTTATTTGAAATAGAAGATTTTTAACTGATTTCTCCAATTGAAAATTTCAAGTTTGATCTCATGACATAATGCAAGTTTCCAGAAGATGGCTCAGTTATCAAAGGATATCAAAGGATATTACCATTAAAGACAAAACAAGTGAGTTTTTAACATATCTTGTGGTCCTAATGATAGACTGAGTATAATAATCAGCCCCAGATTTCCTGCATTACTATGCAAATCACACTACTACTAAATTAATACTTGTCATTTATTTTGTTTCCTGGTTTCTATTATCCCCTTTCATTTTGGTATCATTGACTAAGAAAAACGCATGCTTCTGTTATTGGTCAAATTTTGATTACTTGCCTTCTCATTCTCTCTGGCCAATCTCTGCATCAAGTGCATGCCTCAAAAGGAAAGAATAATAGTGCCATTAAGAAATAATTACAGATTGAAAAAAGCAGACAAGTCTGTTACCCTCTATAGTTATAATGGGATATGTTATGATTAGAGTCTTAAGCTTAACTGAGAACATCCTTATTTTAGGTGGTTAGAGAGAAAATAGGAAAAAGATGAACACATTAAATGCTATTTTTTCTCTTTGGCTTATTTTTTAAATAATTTTAAATTAATTTTGCTGTTGTTTGACCTATTAATTCAAGTAAAAAATACTTGGGTATATTGAATAACTCCAAGGAAAAAAAAAGACTATTGTTCTTTCCACAGAGATCTCACTGAAATCATGAAGACTACAAGTTATAATTATTAGAAATATACAAATATTTCTTTTTTCAATTTTCTTTTCTCAATTTCAATTTTCAATTCAAATTTCAAAATTACCTGAAGTAAACGGTAAAGTTGGTGGGGATGAACATCGCTGGGCAGTGGCTTCTGGAAATAGGAAGCAGGTCCCATGATGTTGAGGGGTTTCAATATTACTAAAGACTGGCTGCTTTTGGAAGGTGGTAATGTCTTGTCCACAAGGGAAAAAACAATACCCTAGGACCTAGGGTTGAAGCTGCTGCCACCTGTGGGCTGAGCTAGACAGAATAGAAATTGGGAATGGTGAGGGAACACAAAAAATATAAGTTATGCCCTCTTAATATTTAACAAATAACAGAGGAAGCATTCCTTGGGTCAAAAGAAGAGGATCTGGGAGCTCCAAGTATACCTTCAGATGGCATCATCAATCTCTAAAATTTTCCTTAGAGGTTCAAAGATCTATTGGCTTTACCCTCATTAGAACTCTAAGAAAATCTCTTTACCGATGGAAAAATTAACTTGAAGAAGTGAATCCATGGGTCCTTGGCAGTCCATTCTTTCCAAGTTGTATAGTGTATTAACAATAATATAAAGAATGATAAATGGTGCACTTATTGAAATGTGAAGCATCCAATAGGTGCTTATTAAATGTTTCTTGATGGAAGCGTCACTCCACCCACACCCCAAGTAATAAAGTAGTAAACTGTTAAGGTTTTGTGCCTGAGTCACTTGCTATGACAAATCCTTAAAATAAAAGACACTGAAAGCAAGCTCAATTTTCCATGTTTCCTGATATGATAATGCCATCAGCTGTCATAAAATAAGTGTTTCAATTTGCAGTACTTTTTGTTCAATCACAGTACATGTTCAGACTGTTGCTTTGTTTTATTCAACTTCTGGGTAAAACATTTTTTTGGAAAGTGGTGTGTACTATTGCAATTACACTGGATACAAAGCTTTACAGTTACCTTGATTTTTTTCATGTAGAGAGTTAAAATAACCTCCCTCAATCACAAATTAAAATACTTAACTCCTACTTCATGGCCCCATTTCATTTCAACCTGGCAGGAGAAATCAACACATAATTACTTAAGTATACACTGTCTAGGGATACAGACTCAAACAATGGCCCTCAAACCCCAATACAAAATCTGTTTTCCATTCTCAAGATGTAGAGATTTACTGTATAATTATTCTCAGCATATTTTGGTGGCACTTTGTATTTCTTTAGCTTTGTAAGAGAGCTCATTTTTGACTCATTTGTTAAGGGATACGGATTTCTAAAAAGGAATGGAACTTTAGAGTGACTACTAAGCAGAAGACCATTTGAGAGTAGAATAATGCATCTATCCATTGGCTAAAGCTTTCCCTTTCTGCTCTCCTAATTGGCTTGGACTGAAAAAAGAATGAACTACATTTCAAATTTGACATCTATTTTAAATTGGGAATGATTTGTGGTGTATTCCAGCTAATCAATTAAGTGGGTCATACTGTTTGAAGAGTTTTTGAGGTGCATCTCAAACATCAAAGCAATTGCAGCTGCCTGTGAATCAGACCTATACATGCATTTGGACAAAGTTCTTTGCCTCAGTTCCCCATATGTAAAATGAGTATTTGATAACCATGGAAGGTCTTCTATGGAAAATGTAAGAATAAAATGATGTAATAGATTCAGTGAAATCTCTATGAGTAAAGGCACTTCATAAAACATAAGGCATTAATGTTTTACTATTTATACTAATCTTCCTTTGGGGAATTTGAATGGATTCCTGATTCTCTTCTGGGCAGGAACTCATCTCTGTTCTTATGGAACTCATTGACCCTGTAATACCATTTAGCCCAAAATCATGATTCCATGGAACCAAGTACCTGTAAGATTAAAAATTAATATCCAAAATACTCCAAGTATTATATTTAATATTTATTAATAATAACTTGAAACAAAAAGGAAAATAAAAGGCTAGAGAAAAAGAGTTGCATGCAACTTAAAAACAATAAAGTAAGGATGCTAACGTGAACCAAGGGAAAAGGATTCTGGGAAATGAAGTCCAAAGGTTCAAGATTTTCTAATTATACATAACCATATTAGACAGGTTACATCTGCCTCATTTAGCATATTTGTGTGGTCCACACAACAACATTATGCTTATTTGACTCTGTATGGTCTTAAATATCCTGGCTGTGGACCATAGAGATAAGAAAATATGAAGAAACTGAGTCACAATTACTAGGAAATAACATTTACATAGTCACTTTCCTTAAATCATTTAATCCTCTTAATAACCCTATGAGATGGAGGACTCAAGTAGCATTATCCCTATTTTGTAGAAAGGAAAGCTGGACAAAGCAAGATTTATTGCCTCCTCCAGTCACACAATCAATAAGTGGAAGAGCTGGGATTAAAACCTTTATTTCCTGATTTTAAATGGAGGGCTTTCTTTTTCATACTACAGCTGTCTTGGAGTGACCTAGTTCATTTAAGCCCTTAACACTCTTCCCAATGCTATAAAATTGTTTTTCCATGCTTCAACCAAACTACCTGACTGATCAAGAATAAGATTTTTGCTATTTGAGCACAAAAATGGCTGCTCTGCCCCTCGACCCTAATACACATCAGATTTGGAAGAAGACATTCCCTCCCATCTGGAGCACCCCCCCCCCAAGTTAGGTTTGGCTCCTGGGGAGAACAAAACATTTCTTGGCATCTAATGTTGGAACACAAAGAAAATTACAAGGGTGTGAACTGTAGAGATTTCAAAGAAGTGGAGACATGGGCTTCTATCAAATGCATATGTTCTCTGGCAAGGTATAATCCATTCCAACACTTATTGTGCAAATAAGAGCCAAAGGCTGCCACGTCAGAACCAAGGTAATATGCCAGAAGACAGCAATGTTAATTTCCTCCTACAGTAGCAGCGTTGCATTCTGTAATTCTCTCCCTATTTTTGGCATTTTCTTCTTTTTCCAAAGAAAATCACTTAAGTGTTTGCTTAATATATAAGCTATAACAAAGATGTGAGTGACTTTAAATAACCTTTTTCAACATTATTTCAGCAAGTAAGAATTATCTCTGACTTCCATAGTAAGGTGATTGTCTGCCATCAAAGCTCCAGAGAATGGCAGTTGGCCCAAACTTGAAGCTTGTTATGCATGTGGTGCCATCCCTAAAAATACTGTCCTAAGTCTAGCTCTTTGTCTTAGCTCACAAGAGAATGACTCAGTGCCTGGTTGTCTCTAAGGTGGGAATGAAGGCTAGAGAGGTTTTAGAAATATCCAAGTGGTGCACAAAAACCATGAACAATGGCTCATTTTGTGGAGTGTCCCCATTCCTTTGTAGCAAAGAGGCTTCGTTCTGGGCTGGTATGGCTTACCCAAGCCTGAAGGAGGAGTTCCATTGTGTAGCTGCCAGGGTATAATCCAGAGGGTAATGATAGTTTATATGAGCATTTCACTTAGGAACCATGTAATTAATGCAACAGCATGAATACAATTGCAAATTCTGGCTCCTGAAATTAGGTCAAGGAAGGGCAATCTTCTGAAATACAGACAGCCATCCTTAGAAACCCAAGACGCAGATGGATGCCTAGTCAGGCTAAAAATTCCATCCTCTTCTAGCCAATGTCTTCCCACTGGGCAATATTTAGTAGTACATTCCTAAGCACTGTACAAAGCATATAAAAGACTCCATTTTGAACCTCAGTGAGCTCATATGCAAAGAAAAAAGTCTCTTAGATCTCTTTTGAATATCTACTGGGTTCATAATGTGCCATATGGCTCACAGGGTTCCCAAAAGAGGACTAAAAACTCGTATAAATTCAATTTTTGAGGGGCTGATCCCAAAGTGGGGGTATATATGTGCAGACACTTAAATTTTCAATGTGAGCATTTCAATTTCTAGCAAACATTACATATTGGAGCTTAATTTAATTATTAATTGTTCTTAATTGTCCTGTTGATTGTCTAAACTTAGGAGAGTGATGGAGAAAATGTTTAAAATGAAGATAAAACTTAAAAGTGAATTATCTTTTTAAAAAATGAGCTGCCTTACTCCCTGGCACCCCAAAGATTCAGTTGTTAAACATGACAATTCTTTTTTATCTCTTACTGGTTCTGATCCTACCCTAGAGTAAAATTCTGAGGAAATCTCTAAAATAAAATCTTGGTATAGTTGATGATGATGGTTTCACTACTAGTAAGTGACCAGGTACCTTCTAGGAAAGATAGTAAAAGTTTAATAATGGTGTCAAATATAGAGTGCCTGTTTGTTTCCTATCCACAGAGTCTATATTAGATGCAAAACAAAAAACAAAAAACAAAAAACAACTTAACAGAACTATAAGATACCTAAATAGTCTGTTGTGTTTATTATGCCCTCCTCCCCCCTCAAACTAAGGCAATTTTGTGGAATTGCCAAAGAGATGTTATTTTGGTTATCTTATATTTGGACTGTCTTAACTCGAAAAGTCCAGATCTTCTGGATAACCAGGTTGTGACTTTCTTTAGTCCTTCAGTCACAGAATCATTCTGGAAGAGATCATCTCCTCTGATAGGCATACAGTTAAGGAAATGTTTAACTTAAGGACTCTTGAACTCAAAGTAACTACCAAAGCTGGGAATATCCATTTTCCAAAACTGATAGTTGCTAAATCATGCCTGAGAAATAGAAAGGCCAAAGGAGATAGCTGAGGATTCAGACTTAAATAGGCAAGCACACACTCCCAATGCTAATGGAAGGAGGACAGAACACCCCAAACCCTCTTCCTGCTTGTGTGTGTGTGTGTATGTGTGTGTGTGTGTGTGTGAGAGAGAGAGAGAGAGACAGACAGACAGACAGACACAGAGAGAGAATAAGGAAAAAGCAGAAGGATCTAAAAAGAGAAAATGAAGCGATCTAGACCAGAGAAAGGGAAGTTCCTTCACAAGTATCTGCCCTTCTACTTAGTTATCTTTGATGCTAAACTCCAATTATCAATTGCTAATAAGGAACTTCTTATGCCATCTCAGCAAGAGGGCATATTGTTTAGCAAGGATCCAGACCATATATTGAACTAAGGTAGCTAAGGTTAAGAACGGTTATGTGACTTGTCCAGAGATATACAATTAGTATCAAAAAACTCTGATTCTAAGTTCAGCGTTCAATTCACTGCCACCTGGCTTTTTGTGATCTGATCAATTCAAAAGTTCCCTCCCAATGATGCAGATTGCAACCTGTCCATGCCTATCCATACTGTGTGACTCTTGTCTTTATCCTCCCACAAATTTTCTATAGAGGGTCCACTCAACATTCTGGAAGCCATCTTTGCTTTCTCCTGACATAATAAGCATATCATTAGAGGATTCTGGCTGCCTACCTATAATCCTTCACGCTTAGGATATGCCCAACTCATTTTCTCTTTTATGAAATAATTCCTTAGTATCATATTTTGGGCCTGTTCATCTTTAAAATTTTCCATTGGTTACCCTACTCATATCCACCATATTCTTCTCCATTGCCTTCTCATATTTATTTTTAAATCTTCATAGCCTGGGGCATCATGGGTAAAATGTTAATTTGAAAAAATGAAAAAAAAAAACAAGAGACCTTGCTTTCATGAGAAGCATAGGGTCATTAAAGTAATTTTACAATTTCTCTAAATCAATTCAGCCTATTTTCTTCCTTTTTAATGTTAGGCCTAATTCATTGTCCACCTGTACAAAAATAAATTGATGGATAAGCTCTGTGGATTGTCCATATAAATTCCTGTTAAAATCTAAACAATAGGCATTGTTATCTACTTGGTCTTTTCTGTGTGAATGGTCAGATTATATTCCTTTGGTTACATATTTCTTCTAGGAGCTATTCGATCCTCCAAGTTTAGATGAGATTAAACCATCATCATCTACAAGCAAGAACATCTGGAGGACTGTATTATCCATAGGCAGTAAGATGCACTACAGAGTCAGAGGGCTGGATTTGCAGTTAAATGGCTCGAGATCAAATCCTAGCATGCTACTTACTTCTTATGTGACCTTAGGTGAGTCTAAACCTTTCGACCTCAGGCTCTCACCTATAAAGGAAAGGGATTGGACAAGATGATGTGTAAGGTCTCTTTTATCTCTAGAATTCTGGTTCTATAATCCTACCATAAACAGACAGAGAACTTCAAAAGTATCATTAAGATTTAGCTGGTCAAAAGACATTTCTCAGGGACTTATGAGAAAGAACACTATCCACATCCAGAGAAAGAACTGTGGGAGTAGAAACACAGAAGAAAAACAACTGCCTGATCACATGGGTCAATAGGGATATGATTGGGGATGTAGACTCCAAATGATCACCCTAGTGCAAATATCAATAATATGGAAATAGGTCTTGATCTTTACACATGTAAAACCCAGTGGAATTGCACATTGGCTACAGGAGAGGGGTGGGAGAAGAGGAAGGAAAGAACATGAATCATGTAACCAAGGAAAATTTTTCTTAATTAATCAATTAAATAAAATTTAAAAAAAGATTTAGCAGGTCAAGGCTCATGACCAGAGTATAGCTATGTAAGTCAATCCACCAGTGAGCTTATGAAATATCTACTAACACCAGGAACTGTGCTAGGTGTTGGGGATGTTTTTTGTCCTTCATTTCAAAGAAGACCAACAAGTCTTGATGGGAGCATGAATTAGATTTAAGTAAGGAAGAGTTGCAAAAACTCATCAGTTTCACTCTCTCTTCAAGAGCTATCAAAGTCCAGTGGCAAGACAAAAGTCAGGATGATTGATGATGGATGACCTAGAATGTAGTGGATAAACTTGATGAAAGCTTTAGGCACTCCACAGTGCCTGCTTCAGTTGTCTTCATGGTGATTGGAATAAATTATTCTCATCATTTCACTAGGGGAAGTCTTTACATGGAGTATACAAATCCAAAAGTACTAGGGATGCAGCTACAAAGAAAGAAAAAAATCCCTATTGATAGGAATCTTATAATCAAATGGGGAAAACAACAAGTACATATTTATATCCATCCATCTATCTATCTATGCACTCACTTTATTTGAATGCATATGCATACATATATTTGTACATATATACTTATAGATGATCAAATCAAATCTTATACACAAAACCGAAAGAAAAGTAGAACTAAGAAACTAAGAGATTATCTAGTTCAATCTTCTCATTTTATAGATCATAAAACTGTGATGGGTATATTTTAAGAATATGTATTAATGATATCTCAGGTTACTCTAGAAGAATGGTTCTCTCTGGGTCAGTGCCCATCAATGGAGAGATCACATGAGACAAAGCAAAAGAGCTTTATTAATTCATGTATTCCAAGAAGAGCAGCAGGGATCTAATTTGTTATCTTAATCAGGAGTGAAAGTCCCCATTCCCATTGAGTTACACTTTTGTACAGTGATTGCCTCAATTATTTCCCAGCCTTGGCTTCATTTAAATATTTCTTGCTCTCTTGAATCTCTAGATCATTGATCTATCAAAAAGCACCTCTGTAGGGCCATTTATGTGCTAGACACTAAACCTGGCTGGAGATACAAATACAAAGAACAGAACAATGTCTACTCCCGTTGTTTTGTCATTATTTGCTATTCTACTCCTTCCCAACTATTTCTGAGTTTTGGACATGCTTTCTTCTCTAGTATCTATTAGCATTATAAACCTCTTTGCTAGACTCTCCAGTTAAAGCCTCAACTTACAGGGTGACTTGCTTCCCTACTTCTGGATCCAATACTCAACTTCCTAGCCTTTGTAACTTTTAAGGGGAATTGGCAAGTGTGTAGAGTGTCTTTGATGCTCCTTCCCCATGGAAGAATCTGGGGAAGCTGTTTTCTGATGGCCATCAGTCTCAGTGTTAATTGTTACCCAGTTGACAGTGGGATAGAATTCCTTCTAATTTTTTCAGAAGTCTGCGATTAGACTTTAGGTTTTACACATCAACAGGAGCAATGCTATCTCTCCATTTCTCCTCACTACTCACAGAGTTCCTCATAAAAGGCATTCAAATATCAATCTTGCTTTCCTGTTTTGATTCTGAAGCAATATTCACTTTGCTTTGTGCTCTATTCATTAGTGTTAAAGACAAAGACATTATGAATTCATCATATTCTATTAAAAGGATGCCCTGGTTGGTGGTTTGGCCATGCCCTTGAAGTGCCAGTCACTAACTTGCCCTCTTAACATTTTGGAGTGAAATACCACCCACAAGTAAGGGCCACACAGTGAGTTCCAACTTTGTTAACTCCATACAAATCATAGGCCCTGAGCAATATCACACAACAAAGCATTTGTGTGTAATTATCATGAAGTAAACAAGGAGTTGTTCAAATACTGACATGCAGATGCCAACTTCTTGAGGGGGAAAATGCATTACCCCAAAAGTAAATATAGGCAGCCTGGATTGTTTCCTTATATGCATGCTTGTTTAAGAATAAAATTCTAGGATTTAGAAATTGGATGGGCCATCTAATCTGCCCTCCTCACTCCTTAGATGAAAATACTGAACGCTACTGTTTATGGATATCTGATTATTTCTTTACTGAGTCCCTGATGTCATGTCATGAAAGTAAAAGTAAATGTGAAGCCAAAAAAGTAGTTCCTTTTAATCTCTGGGCATCCATCCTTAGAACACTTGGGTCTCAAAGATAAACAGAGGAGGTATCTCAGGAGAAAATCATACAAGCTAGTAATAAACTTCTAGACTTCTAAATAGAGTGAAGCTCAAAATTTTTGGAAGTTAGTCCATTACTATTTGAAACTACCCAGTAAAGATGTGGCTATTTTACCTCCTTCACTCAAAGAAGATGAAATCCTTTGATCCCTTCATGCCAATGTATTTAATAGTCTGTTTCCAGCTATATCATGCTCTGTCCCAATGTGGAATGGAACTTACAGAAGAAAGTTTGGCTCAGGAGCCCCTAGAGTTTGGCAGCTCCTGAAGGGTCAGCTAGTCCAACCCTTAAATGAAGAGAAACCCTTCTAGTGTCCCTGCAAGTGGCTATCTAGCCTCCATTTGAAGATCTCCAGGGATGGGAACTCTTCTACCTCTGGCATCAGCTCATTCTACATTGGGATAGCTCTAATTATTAAAAAGGTTTTTTCCTCCCTCATCTCTCATAGAGACTACCTTATTATTTCATTTTACCTGGATTCAATGATTAATCGATCCTTAATTAGGGGAATTAAATTCCTTATTCTCAAATTCATCAGTTCATTAACCCTTAACCTAGTTATTGTCTAGGGACAGTTCTAGTTTTGGGTTTATTCTAGGATTTCCCTGAAAAACATGGAAAATTTAAAAGGTATTCAGGGTATAAAAAGAAATGGGAGATAGGACATGCAATTTATTTATAATCAAAGAAAGTAATGATTGGCATGAAAGAATAACCAAAACAGAATTCAATAGCTTAATGATTACTACCAACACAGCTAGGAGATCAACATTTAAGCCTTATTAGGATATTGAATAGTTTTTGCAAAGCTGCTAATCAGTCACTTTCACATTTTACCTCCACACTGGGCATTCTCCTGTTCAACCAAACTAGTTTGATCTTTCTGGCACTCTCTCCAGTCTCAATAATTTCCTTGTCAAAATCTAATTTCTCTCAATCCAGCTGCAATTTCAAGCACTCCAATTGTACTATCTTGGTTATCACCCAATTCCTTCCTCTGCTGAATCCTCAGAACTAACTAGAAGACAGACAACTCAAAGAAGAAGACCTTGGTGCACCCTTAATTGTCTAAGTTTCCAGTTTTTATTTGTAATGTGGATGAAATCTCCACGATCCCAGGTTCTGGAGGGATCGTGTCTCTTCTCATCCTTTACTCTTGTTGCCTTAAAAGTAACAATTTGGAAGAGACCAACTAGAATATGTATCCTCTTTTCTAAAAGGTCCCTTGGATCCTAATTTCTTCTGGCTCAGCAGTCAATCAGTGTAATTTCAGTGAATGAATTGTATGTGACTAGAAGTTGACCTCCCAAGTTTCCCTGTGGTCAACAAGAATGGTAGTTGTGTATTCCATGAGGGGAGGAGAGCATCCATTTCACTAATAGAACCACAGCCTACCTTTCCTCAGTGTTTTTCCATTGCCCCCTAATTGTGCCTCCCAAAGACTAATTCCTCTTTCATATGATGGTCTAGTAAATGCTTAAAGAAAAATAAAATACCATTATTAGGTCCTCCTTCCTCCACCTCATAAATGCTCAAATCTTTCCATTGATCATCTTATGAAATGATCTGCAATCTTCTTGCCATCCCAATTACCCTTTCCTGTAAGAGCTTTAGTTTTTCATTGGTTTTCTTAAAATGTGACACTCAAGAACTGAACACAATAGCCCAAAATGTAGCCATAGATCATTTGAGTTGGAAGAGATCTTAGATATGATCTGGTTTAACTATTTTTTTACAGATGAAGAATATAAAGCCCAGGGGGTAAGATGACTTGCCTGTTTCAGATCAATGGTGGAGCTGAAACTAGAAACAAAAGCAATGGGAACCTGTCACATATTTGGGTGATAATTGAGGAAACTTGAATTCTTTTCCTCCATTTCAACCACCAGAAGATAAAGCATCCCTCTAAAAAAGCACAATCAATTAATTTACTTTGTTTTTGAACACTTTCCTATGATGCAGTAAATATTAATTTATAATATGTTCTATGATCAGAACCAAACTTTTCTGTCTACCAGGATATCCTCTTATAGACTGTTAGCCACACAGAATGGTCATACACTATTTCATTCAAGATTTCTGTGTATTTTTTACTCCTTTTTATTGCATAGTTGCTGCATTTTTGTTGCCTTATTTTTTGGTAAACTCTAGAAGGCATTTTTACAGGAAGAGAAGGGGGAGCAGCACTAAAGAAATCCTGTTTGTTTTTTAAGCAATAGTTTTAGTGGTTACTTTCATATGACCCTTATCAGTGTCAAAACCAGGGTTTACTTACACATTACTAAACTTATAAACATGCTCCCACACACTTACTTTCATGCTTATACAAAGAAACCCAAGTAAACATTTTAAAATTATGTTGGGGCTTTGGGGTGCAATTAGTTTGTTTTTCCCTTTGGGAAAAGATCTTATTTATATTATGAGTTACATTCACAGTTTGGAGATAAATAGCATCAAGATGGTTAACTGTAATATCTTTTAAAAATTTCATATGGTTAAAAATGTATGTTGAGACTTATAATTTTGTGAAACTTTTCTGTTCTAATTTCCAGAAGTTTCTCAGGTGTGTTTCCAGGAATTGAAATGACTGGAGCAAAAGGAAAATGATAGTCATATATACTTGAGGTGAAGGGCTGGGAGGACTTGAAGATCATTCTGCCATTTTTCAGTATAACTCTACTCTGAGATGTTTTCTATAACTTCTTCCTTTCTTCTTTCTTCCTTTTCTTCTTACTTTTTTGCATTAGCCTTCTTTTGTCCTTTCTCCTAAAGAAGAAAATTTGTGTGAAGGCGAGGTTAGTGGGGAAAGAGAATGGCCAAAGAAGAATTAATCTAAGTTTCCAGCACCTTTTTTGCCTCTTTCCTACCTCAAGTTATAAACAAGTAGAGATCTGAATACACATATTCCAAGAATTTTAATAATAAACATTGTATTTGTCACTACTCTTTCTCAAGGTCAGAGATTTCCAGATTTTTTTGATCATGCACCCATTTTCCCCCATGGTAGTTATTCTGGTGATGGGGAGAGAAGCTTTTTTCCCCTCAATGGCACTTGCAACAATTGCTAAGGTCAAGGTTAGGTTTTAATTGCATTGAGTTGATAATGTCTGCTTACAAAGGAGAAGGTTGGAAGTTTTATTCAGCTTCAGATGGGAATGGAATGGGAGATTATTGGGCCATCATGGATGAAAGGTAGGTGTGGTTACAGTGGAAATAGGTACAATGACTGACTATTGATGGGGAGAAGGGATGCAACCCATCTTCCTACCCTCTGATTGGTTGATCATTTACTCTATAGGGATGTCACCTATCCTCTAGGTCCTTTCTATTTAGAGCTTCTGAAAGGGATGCTATAAAAGAAGGAACAAAAAGAAAATCAAAGACCAGGGGGAGCTAGGTGGCTCCGAGGATAGAGATGGAAAGTCCTGGGTTCAAGTCTGACCTCACATACGTCCTAGCTGTGTGACCCTGGGCAAGTTACTCACATCAATTACTTACCTTACCACTCTTCTGCCTTGTAACAAATACTTAATTGTTCAACAGTGATGGGTGTTTCACAAAACAATGAACTCAAATCCTAGAACTATTTGAGCATAGGCTAGATAGCCATCCATTAGGGATAATGTAGAGGGGATTCTTTCAATGGGCAGGAGTTTGGTCTAGGTGACCCTATTGTCATTGAAAAAATCATAGAACTACCAAGACTCAGAAAATGAAAACTGGAAGTGGGTTCTAGCGCCATCATAAAGATTCTTCTTTAGTTTGGTAGGTCTGCCTCTTATTTACCTTCCTTCCATATGTCATATTTTCCTGGAGTAAGTGGTTAGAAGGTGGGCATGAGAAATGTGAATATTCTGGTGGGATTAAGGGACCAAAAGATTCTATGAGATGTAACATGATAGTAAAAATTCTAGACTCCTGAGTACCATATTACAAGTAACTCCTAAAAACTCTCCTTAATGAGTCACTGGATCAGGTCTTCTATTTTACCTTTTTGTAAAACATTGAAAATTGCTATATTCTTTTCCTGAGGATCTATAAATTCACTTTATCTAAAACAATTGAGAAAAGTCATATACAGGGCATGGTTTCTAAATCTCCTAGGCATTTAACATGCTCTATTTTTATTATAGCTTTTTGTATGTATGTCTTTTTTTTAATAACCCTTAAATTCCATATTAGAAACAATACTATTAGCTCTAAGGTAGAAGAGCAGAAAGGGCTAAGCAATGGAATTAAGTGATTTGTTTAGGGTTATACAGCTAGAAAGTTTCTGAAATCAGATTTGAACCCAGGACTTCCTATCTCCAGGCCTGGCTTTCTACCCACTGAGCCAGGTAGTTTCCCCTGTGTGTATGTCTTATTATTAACCTTGCTAGAATAAAAGGCCTTTGAAGATGGGACTAAATCTCATTATATCTCATTTTAAAACATATCATCAGACAGTTGTGAATTTCTTTTCCTTTTTAAAATACGTTCTGAATAATAACTTCTATTTATATATTTAAATATAAGAATCATTTTCAGTACACTTTACACACTGAATCTTCCTTTTTTTTTTTCATGTTTTAATAGATGTTTTTTTTTTAATATATTTTATTTGATCATTTCCAAGCATTATTCGTTAAAGACATAGATAATTTTCTTTTCCTCCCCCCCACCCCCCATAGCCGACGCGTAAGTCCACTGGGCATTAGATGTTTTCTTGATTTGAACCCATTGCTTTGTTGATAGTATTTGCATTAGAGTGTTCATTTAAAGTCTATCCTCTGTCATGTCCCCTCAACCTCTGTATTCAGGCAGTTGCTTTTTCTCGGTGTTTCCACTCCCATAGTTTATCCTTTGCTTATGAATGGTGTTTTTTTTCTCCTGGATCCCTGAAAGTTGTTCAGGGACATTACACTGCCACTGATGGAGAAGTCCATTACGTTCGATGATACCACAGTGTATTAGTCTCTGTGTACAATGTTCTCCTGGTTCTGCTCCTCTCGCTCTGCATCACTTCCTGGAGGTTGTTCCAGTCTCCATGGAACTTCTCCACTTTATTATTCCTTTGAGCACAATAGTATTCCATCACCAACATATACCACAGTTTGTTCAGCCATTCCCCAATTGATGGGCATCCCCTCGTTTTCCAGTTTTGGGCCACCACAAAGAGCGCAGCTATGAATATTTTTGTACAAGTCTTTGTGTCCATTATCTCTTTGGGGTACAGACCCAGCAGTGCTATGGCTGGGTCAAAGGGTAGATATTCTTTTGTTGCCCTTTGGGCATAGTTCCAAATTGCCCTCCAGAATGGTTGGATCAGTTCACAACTCCACCAGCAATGAATTAATGTCGCTACTTTGCCACATCCCCTCCAGCATTCATTACTTTCCTTTGCTGTTATGTTAGCCAATCTGCTAGGTGTGAGGTGATACCTCAGAGTTGTTTTGATTTGCATCTCTCTGATTATAAGAGATGTAGAACACTTCTTCATGTGCTTGTTAATAGTTTTGATTTCTTTATCTGAGAACTGCCTATCCATTTCCCTTGCCCATTTATCAATTGGAGAATGGCTTGATTTTTTGTACAATTGATTTAGCTCATTATAAATATGAGTAATTAAACCTTTGTCAGAGGTTTCTATGAAGATTTTTTCCCAATTTGTTGTTTCCCTTCTGATTTTAGTTATATTGGTTTTGTTTGTACAAAAGCTTTTTAGTTTGATGTAGTCAAAATTATTTATTTTACATTTTGTGATTCTTTCTATATCTTGCTTGGTTTTAAAGCCTTTCCCCTCCCAAAGGTCTGACATGTATACTATTCTGTGTTTACCCAATTTACTTATGGTTTCCTTCTTTATGTTTAAGTCACTCACCCATTTTGAATTTATCTTGGTGTAGGGTGTGAGGTGTTGATCTATTCCTAGTCTCTCCCACACTGTCTTCCAATTTTCCCAGCAGTTTTTATCGAATAGTGGATTTTTGTCCCAAAAGCTGGGATCTTTGGGTTTATCGTATACTGTCTTGCTGAGGTCGTTTTCCCCCAGTCTATTCCACTGATCTTCCTTTCTGTTTCTTAGCCAGTACCAAATTGTTTTGATGACTGCTGCTTTGTAATATAGTTTGAGGTCTGGGACTGCAAGGCCCCCATCATATGTGTTTTTTTTCATTATTTCCCTGGATATCCTTGATCTTTTGTTCTTCCAAATGAACTTTGTTATGGTTTTTTCTAAATCAGTGAAGAAGTATTTTGGTAGTTCAATGGGTATGGCACTAAATAGATAAATAAGTTTGGGTAGGATGGTCATTTTTATTATATTGGCTCGTCCTATCCATGAGCAGTTAATGTTTTTCCATTTGTTCAAGTCTAGTTTTAGTTGTGTGGCGAGTGTTTTGTAGTTGTGTTCATATAGTTCCTGTGTTTGTCTTGGGAGATAGATTCCTAGGTATTTTATTTTGTCTAAGGTGATTTTGAATGGGATTTCTCTTTCTAGTTCTTGCTGCTGAGCTGTGTTGGAGATATATAGAAAAGCTGATGATTTATGTGGGTTTATTTTGTATCCTGCAACTTTGCTAAAGTTGTTGATTATTTCAATTAGCTTTTTGGTTGAATCTCTAGGATTCTTTAAGTAGACCATCATGTCATCCGCAAAGAGTGATAACTTGGTCTCCTCCTTGCCTATTCTGATGCCTTCAATTTCTTTATCTTCTCTAATTGCTACTGCTAGTGTTTCTAGTACAATGTCAAATAGTAGAGGTGATAATGGGCATCCTTGTTTCACTCCTGATCTTATTGGGAATGCATCTAGTTTATCCCCATTGCAGATGATATTGGCTGTTGGTTTTAGATATATACTGTTTATTATTTTTAGGAATGACCCTTCTATTCCTATGCTTTCTAGTGTTTTTAATAGGAATGGGTGTTGTACTTTATCAAAGGCTTTTTCTGCATCTATTGAGATAATCATGTGGTTCTTGCTAGTTTGCTTGTTGATGTGGTCAATTATGTGGATGGTTTTCCTAATGTTGAACCAGCCCTGCATCCCTGGTATGAATCCTACTTGATCATGGTGAATGATCCTTCTGATCACTTGCTGGAGTCTTTTTGCTAGTATCCTATTTAAAATTTTTGCATCTATATTCATTAGGGAGATTGGTCTATAGTTTTCTTTCTCTGTTTTTGACCTGCCTGGTTTTGGAATCAGTACCATGTTTGTGTCGTAAAAGGAGTTTGGTAGAGCTCCCTCTTTGCTTATTATGTCAAATAGTTTGTATAGTATTGGGGTTAACTGTTCTCTGAATGTTTGATAGAATTCACAGGTGAATCCATCAGGCCCTGGGGATTTTTTCTTAGGAAGTTCTTTGATGGCTTGATGGATTTCAATTTCTGATATGGGATTATTTAAGAATTCTATTTCCTCTTCTGTTAGTCTAGGCAGTTTGTATTTTTGTATATATTCATCCATTTCTCCTAAATTGGTGTATTTATTGCCATATAATTGGGCAAAGTAATTTCTAATGATTGCCTTAATTTCCTCCTCATTGGAGGTGCTGTCCCCCTTTTCATCTTTAATGCTGTGAATTTGCTTTTCTTCCTTCCTTTTTTTAATTAGATTGACCAGTACTTTGTTTATTTTGTTTGTTTTTTCAAAGTACCAGCTTCTTGTCTTATTTATTAAATCAATAGTTCTATCACTTTCGATTTTATTAATTTCTCCCTTAATTTTTAGGATTTCTAATTTGGTTTTCTGCTGGGGGTTTTTAATTTGATCGCTTTCGAGTTTTTTCAATTGCATTTCCAATTGATTGATCTCTGCTCTCCCTTGTTTGTTAATATGAGCTTTCAGGGATATGAATTTGCCTCTGATTACCGCTTTGGCTGCATCCCAAAAGGTTTGAAAGGATGTTTCGCCATTGTCATTTTCCTTGATGAAATTATTAATTGTTTCTATGATTTCTTCTTTAGCTAAACGGTTTTGGAGTATCATATTGTTTAATTTCCAATTGGTTTTAGATTTGGTTTTCCATGTACCATTACTAATCATTATTTTTATTGCCTTGTGATCTGAGAAGGCTGCATTCATTATTTCTGCTTTTTTGCATTTGTGTGCTATGTTTCTGTGACCTAATGTATGGTCAATTTTTGTGAATGTGCCATGTGGTGCTGAGAAGAAGGTGTATTCCTTTTTATCCCTATTTATTTTTCTCCATATGTCTATTAATTCTAATTTTTCTAAGATTTCATTCACTTCTTTTACCTCTTTCTTATTTATTTTTTGATTTGATTTATCTAAATTTGATAATGGTTGGTTTAAGTCTCCCACTAGTATGGTTTTATTGTCTATTTCTTCCTTCAATTCTCCTAGTTTCTCCATTAGAAATTTGGGTGCTATATTATTTGGTGCATACATGTTGATTAATGATATTTCCTCATTGTCTAGAGTCCCTTTTAACAAAATTACCTTCCCTATCCCTTTTGATCAGGTCTATTTTTGCATTGGCTTTATCAGATATCATGATTACCACTCCTGCCTTCTTTCTATCAGTTGAGGCCCAGAAGGTCTTACTCCATCCTTTAATTCTGACCTTGTGGGTGTCAACCCGCCTCATGTGTGTTTCTTGAAGACAACATATGGTAGGGTTTTGGATTCTAATCCATTCTGCTATTCGTCTACGTTTTATGGGTGAGTTCATCCCATTCACGTTCAAAGTTATGATTGTCATTTGTGGACTCCCTGGCATTTTGATTGCCTTCCCTAATTCTAACCTTTTCTTCTTCGGCTCTACCTTTTAGTCCAGTGATTTACTTTGAATCAGTCCCCCTTGTCCCCTCCCTTGATGTTTCCCTTTTTAGTCCCTCCCTTTTTGTTCCCTCCCCCTCCCCCCTCTCTTTCCCTCCCTTTTTGTTCTCCCTCTCCCCCTCCCCCCCTTGGTTTTCCCTTCTCCTTACCCTTGTTGGGTAAGATAGAATTCAAGATCCCAATGGAT
Organism: Monodelphis domestica; assembly: GCF_027887165.1. Classification (NCBI taxonomy): domain Eukaryota; kingdom Metazoa; phylum Chordata; class Mammalia; order Didelphimorphia; family Didelphidae; genus Monodelphis; species Monodelphis domestica. The sequence continues at coordinate 91,756,705 of NC_077227.1, forward strand.
CTGGATGTTTTTCCCTCTCAGAGTTGATTTCCCTGAGATTGAGGTTTAAGTAAACCCCCCCCTCTCTTCCTCTCCTTCTTATAGGAGTTTTCTTCCCCTCCCCTTCCCCTGTGAATCTTTGTGTGGGAACCATTATTCTATTTGGTCTTTCTTTACCCCCTATTTATACATTACATTTTCCCCACATATTAGTATACATAGGTTGATATAAATGTAGTCCTTATAGAAGAGAGTTTGAGTAAAAGAAGATAACATTTTTCCCCTTTCCTTAATATTTACCTTTTCAGGTATTCCTTGCTCTTTGATTTTCGGTATCAAACTTTCCACAGAGCTCTGGTCTTTTCTTTGCAAAAAGTTGGAAGTCTTCTATTTTGTTGAATGCCCATACTTTCCCTTGGAAGTATATAGTCAGTTTTGCTGGGTAGCTGATTCTTGGTTGGAGACCCAGCTCTCTTGCCTTTCTGAAGATCATGTTCCATGCCTTGCGATCATTCAGCGTAGAACTTGCAAGGTCTTGTGTGACCCTGATTGGCATTCCTTTATATCTAAATTGTCTTTTTCTGGCTTCCTGTAGGATTTTTTCTTTTGTTTGATAGCTTTGGAATTTGGCAATTACATTCCTGGGAGTTGTCTTTTGGGGGTTTAGTGTAGAAGGTGTTCTGTGAGCTATGTCAGTGGATGTATTGCCCCCTTGTTCTAGAATCTCTGGGCAATTTTCTTTGATTATATCTTGTATCACCATGTCCAGTTTGGTGTTTATTTCTGGCTTTTCTGGGAGTCCAATTATTCTTAAATTTTCTCTTCTCCCCCTGTTTTCCAGATCTATCACCTTGTCGGTGAGATATTTTATGTTCTCTTCTAATTTCTTGGTGTTTTGGCTTTGCTTTATTAGTTCTTGCTTTAAAGCCTGGTTTTCTTTTACAGTTTGGTCAAACTGGTTCTGTAGATGCATGAATTTCTTTTGCATCATTTCCCACTTTTCCTCCCAGAGGGCTTCCATCTTTTTGGTCCTTTCTGATTCAAATTCTTCATGGGTTTGTGGAGAGTTTCTATTTCCTTTGGAAGATTTTGGAGAATTTTCTTGTATATCTTCTTCTATCTGCTCTGTATTTTGTATTTTGGCTCCATAGAATGTGTCCAGAGTCGCCCCTTTCTTCTTATTTTTCTTGGTATTTTGGGGCTTCTGTGCTTCTGTGGAGTTTGTCATCTCTGAATGTGGAGGATTGGCTTTTCTTGTCTTTGTCTGGTGATCAGAGGCTTTAGTCCGGGGCAAATTGTCCCTTCTATGAGCGTTCCCTGGGTTAAACTGAATATGCCTCACTGGAACTGGAATGGAAGGGTCGGACCACGAGGCCACACTCTCCCCCCGGCTCGATTTCCGGAAGTTGCCTTCAGAATCCCTGGCCGTGAGGCTGTTTCGTCGGCCTGCGGGGGGATGGGCTGCCGCTTCCCCAAGCTCCGAGAGCACAGACTTTCACTGAGACTTGGATAGCAGGATCCAGCCCGTGAGGCTGTCTTGCCCGCCCTGAGGGTTGCTGTTGTTTTGACCAGCTCTCTGCAGCGGAGGCCCCAGGCAGTAACTTTCACCCGGACCGACAGGCTCTCTGCAGCGGAAGCCCCAGGCAGTAACTTTCACCCGGACTGGGACTTGGGTAGAAGACCCTGAGGGTTGTTGTTCCGAGGACCCTGCTCTCTGAGCCCGGCGCGGCTGCCGCTTCCGGGAGCCTTGGACTCTGCGCTCCTACCCCTGAGGTCCGAGGGATCTCGGGTTCTGGCTTTTAAGGGGAGCCGTACCTTTTGAACCGGGTCCAGGTCCAGGAGGAGGGTTCCCAGGGTCTGTGCTGTTGATCGTTTTGAATTTCGGCGCCTTAGGAGCTTCTAGTTTGAGATCGGTCGGGAAGGGTTTTCCGGAGATCTGAACTTCAGCTTTCTCTAAGCCGCCATCTTAACCGGAAGTCTGAATCTTCCTTTTTAACACACAAAATTCTAGCAACAAAATAATTTGTCTGATAGGATGTGCAACATTCCACTCCTGTAGCCTCCCACCCCTCTATTGAGAGGAGCAGAGTGTTTTCTTCTTTTATCTCAGACCAACATTGGTCATTTCATTTAGACTCAGTTTCACAGTATCTTTGTCTTTTTTCATTTACAATTCTGTAATAATAATTACAATTACTTTAGTAATCACAATATAAAATAATCTTTTCTACCAAAAGACCAAAAATATTATTATGGAATTTGAGATTATCAAATTCTGACAGTATTTTTTCAAAAGCATAAATGTCTTTTCATCCCCATCCTTTTTGGTTTCTAGTTTTTAGGTTTTTTATCTACATCCTCTTGGATTTTTTACTGAAAAAATCCCAGCTGTCTAGTTTCTTGTTTTGCAGGGGGATTTTGATGTGTTCTTTGAAGTCTCTGTCTTTTCTATAGGGAAATCAGCCTTGTCCTTAGCAACATCCAAAGGCAATCTCTCTAAAAATAGCATTAAATAAAGCATTGAAGAGGTGAAGGTGCTACTGCTATGAAAGAGGTCTAGATTCCTGAGTCTCTTCCATAACACATTTCCAGGGGGCCTGGGTCTTCCAGGATTTGGTTGTCTTCACATTTGTTACTACTATGGATGTCCCTTAATGAGGAAAGGAAGGAAGAAGGAATGAAGGAGTGAATAAAGGAATGAATGAAGGAACAAAGGAATGAACAAAGGAAGGAACAAAGGCGGAATCTGAGCACTGAGGTTCACTCCTTCCTGGAGATCAGCTCCCAGAAACCCCTCTGGAGACTGAATCTCAAGAATGTATCATCCAGATTAGCAGATCCTCTGGCACATCCCTTGCCTTTCCCTGGGTGCCAAAAAGCCTATTGGATCAAAGGAATAAAGCCTTCAAATTGCCTTGTGCCTTATCTCCTGCTGGTCCCAACACCACTGACCTCTCCATAAGGTCATTAATAACAATTCCCTTTTTTTTCCCCTTGGAGGAAATACTGGCTTTATAGAGTTTATAGTTTATACTATATTTTTCCCCCACCATTCAGATTTGACCTTCTTGGTCACTGGGGCTCTGCTCTATGCTTTCATGTAATTAGGGGAAGTCATGCAACTCTCTTTTACGGAAAAGCATTCTTTTGTAAATTTAGATAATTCCAAACTTACCAACTCATTCAATGTTCCATCTAATGAGGTGACACTATATAAGATGATTGCTCTGTTTATTATTTGCCTTGTTATCATATTTTAAAGCTAACTGTCCATTAAATTGGGTTAAACAGTACTATCTTTCCCAAATTTATTCAATACTCTAATCATTTTTTCCATGGTTACTACCCCTCACTATCTTTACCCTCTCCCATATGGTTTCTTTCTCATTACATTCATTTAATAGCAAAACCTTTGGCCCTGGCTCTGCCTCTCTGTGTCTCTACCTCTCTGTCTCTGTCTCTTCTATCTCTGTCTCTCTCACTTTCTCACTCCCTTTCTAATTACCTAGCTAATTTTCCTTGTCAAAGCATACACATTAATTTGCTCGTGCTTCTCGAAGCAATCAATCTGCATGAAATGGGTTTTCCTTTTTTTTCTTTTGAAAAATATTCTGAATATGAGATATTATGATGTAGAGCAAACAGCCAGACTTTTAGGGACTTAGATTTGAAATCAAGAGGCCAGGGGTTTGAATACTCTCTCTGACACTATCTGGTTGACCACAGGCAAACCACTTAATTTTTTTTTCTTTTGGTAAGATCATCTCATTCTTTTTAATCACTTCCAATTCCTACCATTACTGCCTTTCTTCAAGATTCAGCTCAAATTCCACCTCTGCAGGAGGGCTTTATCAGATCTCACTCCCCTCCCCTTCAGATTTGTTGTTGTTCAGTTATCTCAGTAGTGTCTGATTCAGTGTGACTCCATTTGGTATTTTCTTGTCAAAGATACTGGAATGGTTTGTCATTTCCTTCTCCAGTTCATTTCACAAATGAGAAAGCTGAAGCAAACAGGGTTAAGTAACTTGCCCAGAGTCACATAGCTAATAAGTGTCTGAGACCTGATTTGAACTCAGATCTTCCTGACTCCAGATAATGGACTCCATCCGCTGTGCCCACTTGCTGCTCCTCCTCACCCTTCAAGTAATCTTCCATTATGTTGAATGTAGTTATTTGCATGGTGTCTCCCTCTAAAATGGCTAAGCTCCTTTGGGATACCTTTCTTTGAATCACCATTGCTTAGCCTTTTGCCTGGTGCACAGTAAAGGTTCATAAATGCTTTTTTTGACTGGTTAAAAACATAGAAGGAGTGACCTGAAGATCATGGTGTCCAGGTTCAGCGATCTTGGTTGTTTCTTTCACTTTTTGCTTGTTTGGCATTTTCCCACTCCTTTGATGTATTAGCCCTTGAGCCTTCCATGGTGAATTAAAATGCATTAATAATGATAAAAATAGAATGAAGTACATTATAGTATCCTGAGAAGACTTCCTTAATAAATTCAACAACTATATGGAGTTCTTAATCCATTTAAGGGAAATGTATTTGGTTCTGGTGGGATAGCCTCATAGAGCTAAGAAAGTATCTTCATCTGATGGTCACAGAGAGAATGGATTTCCATAAGCAGAGAGGATGAAGGGAAGCAATTCATGTAAGGTGTAGGGAGAACTCATAGGAACAAAGCACACAAATTGGAAATCAGTAGATAGCGTGCATGAAGACCTGCAGTAGTAGGCAAAGAGTTAATCATTGTGGGCAGATTGATTGATTGAAAATGCTCCTTTCTAGAGTTACTTGAGCTTTATCTTATGCTACAGCTTGTAGTGAATTCTACAACAAGCAGAGAAAGTTAGTCTACCATGGCTGTTACAGATGAAGGTCAGTTGTCATTTCTATTATAAAGCCCATTTTTCATGGATATAATGTTTGGCATTTGAAATTACATGGGGCTTAAACTTTACTTAATGCTTTTGATTTAAAACCAAGTGGAGGAACGCAGTTATTACTCCAATGAGCAGATAATATCACTGTAGCCTTGTCAGTAGAAGTTGCTTTTTAAAATTAGTACTGCAGAGGACTTTTAAAAAATGATACCGAGCTTTCAACAATGATAGGAAATCAACATTTTTTAAAAACAAATACTCAGTGTTATCAAATTCTCCAAAGGGATACTATGGAAAGATGGGAAGTGCCCTGGGAATATTTTGTATTCATATATTTTAATGAAAACATGGAAAATATCAGTTTTGTGGGAAAAATGGTAATTTAGGCAAAAGAAAAAGAAAAGGATTATTAGTAATTTAGACTTTAAATCTCTTATAAGTCTTCTAGGGGCTGCTAAGGAGGCAGAGGGATAGAGTCCTGGGTCTAGAGTCAGGAAAATCTGAATTCAAATCTGGTTTTAGACACTTCCTTGGCTGTGACCCTAGTCTCTCTTTCCTTGATTGTAAAATGGAGGTTATAATAATAGTACCTACTTACCAGATTTATCATGAGAATCAAATAAGGTGTTTATAGAATATGTAGCTCAATGCCTAACATTAAATAGATGCTTAATATTTATTTTCCTTTTTTGTATTAAGTTTTATAATTAGCAAAAAGTAAAATTGTATCTATACTTTTTTCTTGTGTTCATTATATCAACTCAACCTTTTCTTGACTTTTACATTAGTTGTACCCTACAGCTAAAATATATATCTATTAGCAAACTAATTATATTTTATTTCATTTTTAAAATAATGTCCATCACTTCCTCACTGTGTGACCCTGGGCAAATCACTTAACACCCATTGCTTAGCCCTTACTACTCTTCTTCTTTGGAAGCGATACACAGAATTGATTCTAAGACAGAAGGTAAGGCTCTAAAAATTAAAAAAAAAAGATAATGTTCATAAACTTATGCATGAAAGGCTATAAAACTCTGCATATTCTTTGATTCAGCAATACCACTATTAGGTCTATATCCTAAAGAAATCAAGAAAGAAGAGGGAGGGGAAAAGACCCATTTGTTAAAAAATAGAATCTCTTTTTGTGGTAGGCAAAGAATTGGAAATTAAGGGGCTGCCTTCAATTGAGGAATGGCCAAACAAGTTTCATATATGTTTGAGATGAAATACTATTGTGCTATAAATGGTTAGTAAGGTACCGTACATATGTAAAATTTGTACAGACAAAACTATGTGCATTTGTAAAATACTAGTGGAACTACCATTCTAACAATATAATGTTAAGTTACTGACAGTCTGACAACAAACACACAGGGCAAGATTAGGTAAATCATTTGAAATTCTAACTAAGATTAGAGACAGATGGATAGCATATTTAACATAAGTTACATTACACAATAACATTAGGAATGAATATTGTTTATAAAACTTTTACTTAGAACAGGCTATAGTTCATTAGGAAATAAGCAAGTTTTATTGTTGTTAAAAAACTTTAAATTGTTGCATTGGTTATCATTGTTTTCAAAACCATATTGTGCTTCTATGTTATGACCTACTCCACTCTCCTTAATCCCAAATCTTAGAATAGGGTCAGACTAGGCTTTTTAATTTGGAAGGTTGTGGAATACTTTAATAGTATCATAGCTTAGACAGTAAAAAAAAGAAATTTAGAAAATAAGAGGTAAGTATGAAAAGACAAATGCAGAATTACTGGTTGTAAATTCTGCCAAAGACAAAAAAATGGGGATTTGTAAATAAAGAATTATTTGGGCAAATAAAAACGCATCTGCAAAAAGAAAAGGAGCTCAGAACTTTTAGTAATGCCAATCAACTGAGATAGGGAGACAGTTCCAATGGAACCTTGGGAAAAAGCAGTTAAGAAGCTTCAGCTACATGAGACTTATTTTTTCCTGGCTGTTTCTACCTGAAGGTTCGGAGACAGACCCCTTCATCTCCTCTTTAGCCATTGCTTTATACATAGACTGTGAGCTGAAGAAAAATTTGGTTTAGCCCAAAAGAGACTTGTCATCAGTGCTGTTGATATCTACCATTAGGGGAAGATAATTTGTTTCTGAACTAATTATATTTCAAATCTTCAATCAGCAAGATAACTTATAAAGTTGGAGACCCTAATTTCCCTCTTCCCTTCCCCTACCTCTTCTTACTCCTCTCCCCAAAGAATAAAGACCCTTTAGTTAAAGGTCTGGTTGTGGGATTTGGTAATTAGGGGGAAAATCTACAACTTACCATCTGTGAGAAGATCATTACCCAGACCATTGAAAGGAACAGGAAGTAGTACAGGGGAGATGCTCAAGAAGATTCAGTCTCTCCTTTGGCTTGCTTCCTGGTGCAACTTCTATAAAATTCCCACCACTAGAATTCACCAGTTGCATTATCTACTTACAGTACTCTCAGGAAAACCTGGGAAGATTTATATGAAGTGATTCTAAGTGAAGTGAACAGAACCAGGAGAACATTATACACAGTAATAACAATACTGTCAATGATCAATTATAAATATCCTAAATACAACAAATCAAAAAGACTAAAGTCTAAAGGACTCAATGAAAAATGCTATCTACCCTAGAAAAAGAACTGATGGGGTCTAAATGTAGATCAAAACAGACCATTTGTACTTTGTTTATTCATATTCTTTTCTTTTGGATATGTGTCTTCTTCTACAATATGACTAATATTGAAATATATTTCATAATCATTCATGTATAATCTATTTCAAATTGTTTAACCTCTTAGGGAAGGGGAAGGGGAAGAAGTGCAGAAGAAAATTTGGAATCCAAAAAAATGTTAAAATTGCTTTTTTATATGTTTTGGGAAAAATAAAATATTAATGAAAAGATAACATTTATGCCCTATAGAATGTATTTTATAGTGCAGAATTAGCAATTTTCATTTTTGTGGGAAACACATGAAAATATGCTTAAATTTACTAATAAAAAGAAATGAAAACAAAAACAACTAAAAAGTTTTATCTCGTACCCTAAAAATTGTTAGAAATGACATAAAATAGGAACCTTTGATGTTGTAAGATCTATGAAAAGACAGGCACACTGATACATAGTTGGTAGAGCTGTGAATTTACCCAATTACTCTGACTGTTCATTTAAAATTTACCAGAAAATGACTAAACTATTCATAACTTTCAATTCAGTGTAATACTAATGCTTGGCATAAACCCCAAGGAGATCAAAGACAGAAACAAAATTCTAGTATTTACCAAATTTTTCATAACTACTTAAAAGCAGAAAAAAATATGGAAACAAAATGAATGTCCATTGATTGGGCAATGGCTGAACAAACTGTTGTATATAATTGTAATGGAATTTTATTGTAACAAATGAGAGGAATTCAAAGAAACATGGGAAGGATTATATGAACTGATATAGAAAGAGGTAAACTGAGTGAGGAAACCAATATACACAATGACTTCAACAATATAATTGAAAAAATCACTAAGAGGAAATTGAACTCTAAGAAAATGATTTTAAAATCCAATGATTGTCCTGGACAACATATAATGAAATAACCCTCTGTTCTCTTGGCTTTGAGGTGAGGGATTACTTGGACAAAAGGTGGTATGTATTGTCAAATGCAATCATTGTATTAGGTATGGGGTTTTTCCCCCTTAATTGCTTTTCTTTGCTGCAAGGGAATATTCCAGGTTTTTGTGGTTTGGAGCAGGTAATTATTTTTAGAAATCATTAGAATGTAAAAATAAGGCATACTGATAAAACTTTGAAAATAGTACTCCTTTTGCCATTTATCAAAAAACTATGAAAATTTTCTAAAGGCTTTTGTATGATTAATTATAAACTCCTTGAGGGCAGTCAGGATGTACATCTGCATTGACTTTTATAAATTCTATGTTGTGTGTGAATCATCACTTAGTCTGCTGTCATACCATTTACAATTCCATTGTCCAGAGGATGATATGTTTGGATGAAGCAGATGAGTATAGCAAAAGATCACTCCTCTCTCCCCTCACACCTAATTCTCTTGAGCCTTTAATATTGACTGTTTCTTGTCATGGATTCTTGAGTTATCAAAACCGGTCTGTTTATGGTGGTGTTCCATCCTGGCACTGGGATTTCTTCAAATGTGTTTGGTGCTTCTAGCTGCCATTTTGCCTTTGGTCTGATGCCTGGCTCTCATGAACAACTTCTGATTCCTACTCCTTATCTTGATGCCTCATTATTAATCTATGAATCACTACCACCTAATGGTGAGATGTGACTAGTGACAGAAATAGTTTCATCTGGAGCAATATTAGTATGTGTGGGGGGTGGCAAATTCAATGGAAAGCGTCAGTGGAAAGATGAGACCATCTCTAAGATTGGCACCACAGTAATGGGATCCTGGAAGAGAGTGATATCAAAACTATAGCTTGGAGAAGTTTTGGGATATCAGCTGTAGAACAGGGCCATAGGACAAGGTGTGGAGAGAAAGCATGCATCTCCCAGATGTTGGTGCTCTGGTAAAAAGTCCCATTCACCTTATGTTAGTTACAGATCCAGATATGGAATATATTACAGTCATTGTGATCCCATGAATTGAAATTGTTGCTTTGGGCTGGTTTAGTGATTAGATCAAAATGAAAAAGACTGATTAGTGATTTATGTTTCATAACTTCAGGATAGGCTTTCATAGATTCTCACTAAAAAAAGGGATTAAATTGCTCATAAACTCAATCAGATTTCTATAGAAATATGAAAGCTTATGAAATCCAATCATTTCCAACTGGTTATTTTCTTCATCACAAGAAATTGAGGGAAATTTGGGTAGAGGGAGATTATATTTTTTCACATTTAAACTTATAAAAATCTATTATGATACTTGAATTTCAGGGTAACTGTGTTTTGTTATCATCTACCTTACTCATAAGCACAAATCCAAACTTTGAATAAATCTGGGGTGTAAATGATTTTTTAAAAAATGGTTTATTCTCTGAAGCTGATCAAAATGGTATTCACCTTGCTCCCAAATCATGTAACTTGTTTGTTTCTATTTCAAAATAACTTAAAGATCCCTTCTTGATGTTAGAAAGATGGAGACACGGACTGAAAATCCACAGCACATGTAGTGGCAGCCTAGAGAGACATATTTAACTCAGAAAATATTGGTTTGCAGTGTGGATTGTGAAAGATCATTGCTCAAGTGTAACAACATTGTCAGGGCAATGAAGACAAAGAAGGATTTTACTTCATTGTTTTCAGGGGCGACTATCTGACTTGCTACTAGAAAATTAAAAGAGAATTTGAAATTGAAGAAAAGGTTCCATGACTGAAATGATATTTTTATCCTCTTTTTCATAGAAGAACTAATGACTTTCATTATCATTACCCATTAGTGAAATGGGAGCATGTCCTATAAACTGGAACCACCTATCCAAGGTCCCAGGCATAATCTGAGTCTGGACTAGAACTTGTAGAAGTCCTTTTGGTTTTGTATCCGTTTCCCTAGATGGAAAATCAGATCCTTAACTATCTACAACATATCAAGGTCTAACAAGCTCTTTGTCTTCTGATTCTTAGAAAGTAAAAATTCAATTCAATTGTGAAAACATTTACTAAATGCCTATTGGATATAAAGCACAATTCTAGTTGTTGGAAACCTGTACCTCAATAATCCAACAGAAACTTTTACTGACCTGAAAAACACATTCAGTAATTATGATGTTTTTTGGAAATGCCCAAATCCTTATTTTTTTATTATGAGTTTGGATTATATTTCTTTAGAGCTTTTGTGGTTATTTTTCTCTCAATAGTTCTCTGAAACACATATTTCCATATCAAATGGAAGGAAACTCAGACTCTAAGAGATTAAGTAATTTGCCAAGAGTCACATATAGTGTCAGAACTGAAATTGGAACCCAGGTCTCATTTGATTTCAAATGTATACATTTGACTGAGGTGATTTATCTAGGCTTAACATCATGAATTCTCAGAAACTCTGCATTGTTTTGATTCCTCTGAGGATTTAACCTTCCTCTCTGCCATATGGAACTATCTCCAGGAACCTGTGGAGCCCTGACTGTCAGAACATACCTGCAAACTCCAATCTGCCCATACAAAACATGGCATATATGACTTGAGCAAATAGCTTCTGCCTGGATGAGGTATTTATACTCTTGTGCCAGTTCTACAAACCTGTCCATCAACATCCAACTCTGAGATGCTTGCTACACTCTAACTATCTGCAGAGCCAGTTACTTATCTTTTCTCTTCAATTTGGACAAACCAGTCCTGTCTTCTTGAAGATTAGTTGTTCCTGCCTTACTGTCCTGATCACTGAAGCCAGCCTAACGTCAGAAAGACAGATATAGAGACAGAAATGGAGTTAGAGAGCAAAGATAGAGACAGAGGGGAAGAGAAACAGAGAAAGGAAGAGAGAGAGAGAGGGAGGAAGTTAAGGAGGTAGGTAAGGGGGGAGAAAGAGAGAGACAGAGACAGAGACAGAGAGAGACAGAGACAGAGACAGAGAGAGACAGAGACAGAGACAGAGACAGAGACAGAGACAGACAGAGGAACTTATTACTTAGTATGTGCTGGATGGATAACTGGGAATACAAATACAAATAATAATGACAACAGTAGCCCTCAAAGGAGGATTTTAAAAGGGCTAAGGAAAGGGCAGGGGCATAATGTAAATGACTGGGAAGTAACTGGGAGACCTGGCAAGATAGGGAAAAAAAACCCAACCCTCATTTATCAAAGCCTGATATCACAGAAGGAGAGTTCAGGGTTGGGCAGGGGAGGGGGAATGAGAAAAGGCTGCAAGAGCATGAAGATGGCTTGGAAATTACTTTGGACTATCTTCTTAGACTCTTCCCCATATTTTCCTCTCTGTTTGGATGGGTCTCTTGGACTGTGGCCTTAACTCTACTCTAGGACTAAAAGTATTTAAATATCTTTTTCTTTATTAACTGACCTTCTAATCGTGACTGTTCACCTAAAATTTGTTTGCCCTGAACTGCTGGACCTAAGTAAGGGCTAGATAATCAGGATTAAGTAATTTGTCCAGGGTTACAGAGGTAGGAATCATCTGAGGCCAAATTTGAACACAAGTCTTCCTGACTCCAAGCCTGGTGCTCTATCTACTGGGCTACTTGGCTGCCCCTCTGGTCATAGGCTTCTCCAGACTTTTCCGAGGAAGGCAAGGCAAGGAAAGGGAAGCACTTCAGTAACTGTAGTCATGAAATCAAAGGACTGAAAAGGTCCTTGGGAAATCTGATCTTCCATATATATATTGGAGAAATAAAGGCTTAGTGGATAAATCTTTTAACTTTTCTGAAGTTATTTTTTCTTATATACAAAATGAACACAGTTACTCTTACAGTCCCTGCCTCTCAGGGTTATTGTGTGGCTCAAAGAAGATGATGTATCTAAAATACCCTAAAAACATTAAAACAGTACAGAGTGTTTATTATCCTTATCATCCCATGCCTCTACCATCACACAGGACCACACTAAAACTTTGTCCAAAGGAAAATTAACTTCTTAGGGAATCCCAGCATTCCAAGGAAGGCTGACTACATAGCAAAAAATCATATTCACAAATAAACAGCTTGAAAATCTAGATTCTCAAAGAACTGTATAATGAAAGAACTGATAAACTGCCCTGGTTAGGGCTGTTAGGCCTATGAACTTAGTTCCTTATGAAGGAATATGCTGTATCACTCCTGAGTGCCCCTTGAGTGCCCTGCATAGTTATCACTCTTTCTTCTCTCTGACACTGATTTGTTAAAAGGACCTTGGCTTCTCCATTTCCCATAATGGGCCCCAGAAGTTTTGTCTGTCCTTTTTGACCTCTTGCAACCCATATCATTCTCCAGTGATAGAAAATACTCTTAGCTGCTGTTCAGGATTGCTCAGTTTGCACCAAACTACCCTTGAGATAGGAGAAAGAAAAACCAGCCCATCTCTGGTCTCAGTTACCTGCAGAGAGATTAACCAGTTGCATGGGTGTGTAAGCTGCTCTGGAGGTAAGGGGATGCCACAAAGTCATCCTTCCTCTTCAGCACAGCATACCAAGCCAGTATTTCTTATCAAAACATCATGGAGAAAACCCAAAGTCATAAGTAGGATACCGTTTCTTGCATTTGGTGAGGTACAGTTGTTTCTTTTCAAAAAAGTAAAGTGAGACCATAGCTTTGCCCAATCTAGAAACCACATTCTCTCTCTCTCTTTTTTGCTTCTTTCCCTCCCTCCCTCCCTGCCTCTCTCCCTTCATTCCTTTCCCTTCTCTTAATTCCTCTCTCCCTCACTTTTCCTTTCTTTCTTTCTTTCTTTCTTTCTTTCTTTCTTTCTTTCTTTCTTTCTTTCTTTCTTTCTTTCTTTCTTTCTTTCTTTCTTTCTTTCTTTCTTGCTTTCTTGCTTTCTTGCTTTCTTTCTTTCTTTCTTTCTTTCTTTCTTTCTTTCTTTCTTGCTTGCTTTCTTTCTTTCTTTCTTTCTTTCTTTCTTTCTTTCTTTCTTTCTTTCTTTCTTTCTTTCTTTCTTTCTTGCTTTCCTTCCTTCCTTCTTTATCCATCTCCTTCACAATAATTCCACAGGAACTTATATAGAAGCTACTTTGATGATGATTCAGAAAACCAAACCATTTGTTTCAAATAGATGGTGCCTATGGGGTACAACTGGGTATGGACACAAAAACTTTTATGAAATCACTACTAGACAAAAGAGAACTGGCATTGTCATTAATGTGGAAGGTTTCCACTTGAGTAATAATTCATCCATGTAGTGAGTATGTTTCCCACTCTTATCAATCATAAAACCTATAAATATTATTAAGCTTATACTCTGTGCCAGGAAATCTTCTAGGCACTAGGAATACAAGTACAATGAATTAAAAATCCCTTTACACAAGGAGCAAACATTCTAATGGAGGTGATAACAAGAAGATTTTACACATATTCATATAATCACACAGCCATTTAAAAAATGAAACAAAATACTATTCAATGTGCATTCTCAGCTGATAGGAGGAGATTCAAATTCAGAAAGCTCAGTTTGTGTCATCAATATATAAAGTGGACCAAAGCTAGGAAAAATATATCTTCAGTCATTGTGGTGAAATAGATATTTTTAAAGCTTCTATTTATTTCATAGGTAGTATTAAGCTAAATCAAAATAGATAGATATAGATAGATGGATGGAAAGATAGATAGATAGAAAGAAAGATAGATAGATAGATGAATGGATAGATAGATAGATAGATAGATAGATAGATAGATAGATAGATAGATAGATTGGATTTGGTTATATATTTATACAGAGTAAATACAAAGTTGTTAAATATAAGGCAAGGCCCTAGCACTAAGATTGGAAAATGTTCATATGGAAGGTGGTGCTTCAGATTTGTCATGAAGAGAAAGAAATAAAGCTAGAAGGGAAGCTGAAATTCATTCCAGATATGTGGGACATGTAATACAAAAATAGAAAGATAAGAGATGGAGGCTATGTGTGAGGAGTAGAAGGAAAGCTAGTTTAAATGGATTACTGAGTACTGGAGACTGAAGAGAGGTTGGAGCAAAATTTTGAAGTGGTTTTAAAAGCTAACCAAAGAGATTTAGCACTAGTTTTACTCTAGAAATGACAGGAAAACTGGATTTTATTAAGAAGGGAAATGACATAATATATATCCACACTTCAGTGGCAAAAATGGACCCAAATAGGTAGAGAACTTCAGGCAATGAGAGCACTTAGAAGTCCATTGCAATGATCAAGGTGGGAAGTGAGGAGAACCTGAATTAAGGTGCAAGCTGTAAGAATAAAGAGATGGTATCAGAGGAGATGTTATAAGGGTAGAAATAACAAGATAGGGCAACAGAATGAATATGGGTGGTGAGGTAGAGTGAGGAGTTAAAGATAATGCCATGATCATGATTCTTAGAGATTGGAAGGATCATTCTGTCTTTGGAGGGCTTTGTTGAAGCAAGGTGGGGGGAAATGAATTCAATTAGAAATGTTAAGTTTGAAATTGGGAACCTATTTTAAAATGTCCAATTCATATTTAAAGTTCTTCTTAATTTGGTTTTGTGGAGATTAAAATTAATATTAAATAACTCAAGTATTTTATTTATAAGATTTATTAAAATAAAAAACTAGAGTGAAACCTACCTAATTTGACTATGAGGAAGAAGAGAGAGAGGGAGTCCCAGCAAGCTTAAATACAACCATCTAAACTCAAGTACACAGGAAAAGGGAATAGGATTCTAGATAATAGAAGGGAATGTTGGATAATGTAGTTTTAGGGGTTCAAGAATTTCCAACTATACATTTTCTTTTCTTTTCTTTTTTATTTATTTCTTTTTTAATTTTTATTTGGCCATTTCCAAACATTATTTATTGGAAACAAAGATCATTTTCTTTTCTTCCTTCCCCCCCCCCCCACCTCTCCCATAGCCCACGCACAATTCTATTGGGTATCACATGTGTTCTTGATTCAAACCCATTTCCATGTTGTTGGTATTTGCATTAGAGTGTTCATTTAGAGTCTCTCCTCAGTCATATCCCCTCCACCCCTGTAGTCAAGCAGTTGCTTTTCATCGGTGTTTTTACTCCCATAGTTTATCTTCTGCTTGTGGATAGTGTTTTTTAGATCCCTGCAGATTGTTCAGGGACATTGCATTGCCACTAATGGAGAAGTCCATTACCTTCTATTGTACCACAATGTATCAGTCTCTGTGTACAATGTTATCCTGGTTCTGCTCCTTTCGCTCTGCATCACTTCCTGGAGGTTGTTCCTGTCCCCATGGAATTCCTCCATTTTATTATTCCTTTTTGCACAATAGTATTCCATCACCAACATATACCACAATTTGTTCAGCCATTCCCCAATTGAAGGGCATCCCCTCATTTTCCAATTTTGGCCACCACAAAGAGCGCAACTATGAATATTCTTGTACAAGTCTTTTTCCTTATTATCTCTTTGGGGTACAAGCCCAGTAGTGCTATGGCTGGATCAAAGGGCAGTCTTTTATACACATTTTCAATCCACCTATCTAGTCATATTACACATGACTACCTTTCATATTTTAGTGGTCCAGTCAAATTGGACAGATTACTGTTCTTTACTCAATTTCTAATCTCTATGTCTCTGTCCTGTTTATGGCACTCCCTCCTCACCCCTGCCTTTTAGAAACCCTTATCTCCTTCGCATCTCAGTTTCTAAATATCCCATTTTTAATGTCTTTTCTGTTCCCCTTTACCCTAGGCATTTTCCACTTCAACATATTACCTTAGATCTACTTTAAATATACTTATTTATTACATATATATCTATATATGTTGTCTCCCTGATAAAATGGGAACTCCTGAAGGGAAAGCTGTATTTCACTTTTGTCTTTGTATGATCACTGTCTGGCAGAATAACTATCTCACAGGAGACA
Source organism: Monodelphis domestica (assembly GCF_027887165.1). NCBI lineage: Eukaryota > Metazoa > Chordata > Mammalia > Didelphimorphia > Didelphidae > Monodelphis > Monodelphis domestica. The sequence continues at coordinate 91,773,032 of NC_077227.1, forward strand.
ATGAACTCATGCTAATTGATTTGATGAAGCAACTTGGTTGATTTAAATAAGAACCAGGTTCTCTGTCTCCTAATTGTCTTTTACACTATTCCGCCTGAGAAATATTTCAAGATATCCAGATACTGTGACTGTTGTGTATAGGAGGAGGTTCTAGATCTGTGATTTCATTGATAAAAAGAATTCCTGGATCAAGAATCCCAGCCTAGGCTGGAAGTTTCTCTGTGACTATAGAATTAGAGAGGCAGCAAGGTAATGCAGTGGATAGAGTGTGCAACCTGGAATCAGGAAGACTCACATTCCTGATTTCAAATCTGGCCTCATCCCTTCCTAGCTGTGTGACCCTGAGCAAGCCACTTAACTCTGTTTGCCTCAGTTTCCTCATTTGTAAAATGAACTGGAGAAGGCAAAGGTAAACCACTCCAGTATCTTTGCCAAGAAAATTCCAAATGGGATCATAAAGATTTAGACATGAATGAACAGCACAAGTTTATGTATCTACAATGATATTACAATTGTTATATTTCTTTTACTTGATTGGCTGAAGAATATCCTCCTTATATCCAGAAGTAAAGAGAGCAGAGGAATTCATTATTTTTTACCATTTTAAATGTAGAAAAGCTGGATTTTCCCTTATATTTGTTTTAACTGAATTTATTCTATAGTCCTGTTGCCTAACAGAGTAGCAGCTACAGGGATGATTCAGGTAATGAGACAAATATATCCCTCCCTATGGCCTGTACTCAGAAGGCAGACCCCTGTCTATCAACACGTCTGGCACCACAAGAAAGCAACTCTCCTCTCCCTGGGCCAGGCATCTGGTTGCCTGGAAATAATGACCAAAGCCTAGAACATCTTGGATTTCTATCTAATTTTCCTGCCAGGTCCAGAAAGCAAACAGTGTTTGTTTTAATCGAAACCTTTGCACTAAGGAGACTTCTTTTAACCTTGCCCAGAATGATTTCAGCAGCCTGCATAAACGTAATATGTAAAGACAGCAACAGCAGTTCCAAGCCCTGTGTCATTTGGTTACCCGTGCACAGGACCATAATTAACAATGAAGGCTGAAGATAGATAGTTTTCCAAAAGTGGCCATAGTAAAGATGTGTGTGTGTGTGTGTGTGTGTGTGTGTGTGTGTGTGTGTGTGTGTGTGTGTGTGTGTGAGTGAAGGGTGGTAGAGAGGGAGGAAACAGAGGGGGAAAGGGAGGAGAGAAAGAGAGGGGGTAGAGAGAGACAGAAGGAAAGAGAGAGAAAGGGAGGGGGAGAGGGAGAGAGGAGGAGGAGGAGAGCGCATAGTGCTGAAATTGGCAGTTTTGCAGATTGGAGCTTTTTGTAGCCACATGCAAATTGGAATCTAGAATTTTTTTTTCCTCTTCCAAAAAGAAAAGAAAAAAATAGAGATATAGAGAGACCAGGCACAAAGATAAATGTGCTTCTGGTTTTAGTCTGCAAAGCATCACAATTCAGAGCAAAAGCTCCAAGAGTCTATCCTCAGATTACTTTGCTATGCCCAAACAGGAATGTAGATCAATGTTCAGATAAGGAGATAGAAGGGAAGGGAATTTTCATGGTCACACAAATATGAGAATTCCCCTCCCCCCCTTTTTTATTTTTGGCAAAAATAATGCAGAAGCTTAACACTAGCAATACCTGCCAGGAGTGAAAACAGAACCCCAAACACTGGTCATTTCTAAACTTCACTCTCAGGCCAAGGAGATGCTGTATATTCTCCAAGACAAAAGAGCTTTTAATTTTAGCAAGATAAATGATTCATGGGGATTTGGTTTTTCCCTTTCTTAGGGAGGCTGCCCTGTGCTCCTAGGTATAACAACTTTGGGGAAACCAGCATGTTGGGCTTCAAATGATTTATATTCTATGTGACCTGGCATAGCACTTTACCCATATCTTCTTATAGTCTTATGTTCTATGCTTAATCTAGGTATTGTATCTTTATTTAATTTGATATAAGGAATGGTTGTCACTCGGCATTGAATATTTATAGGATATAAGGCCCTTGAGGGTAAGGACTGTTTTCTTTTTGTCTTTGTATTTCTAGAATCTCCCACAGTTTCTGGCTTGCACATTATAATCATTATCATTACAATAGTCAATATTTTATAGAACTTTTAAGGTTTGCAAAGTACTCTATGTATGTTTTCTCATTTGGTTCCCACAACAACTTTTTCAAGTAGGTGTTATTTTTTTAAACACTTACATTCTGTCTTAGTATCAGTTCTAAGCCAGAAAAGAAACAAGAGCTAGGCAATAGGGGGTTAAATGACTTGCCCAGGGTCACACAGCTGAGAAGTGTCTGAGGTCAGATTTGAACCCATGTGCTCTATTCACCATGCTACCTAGCTACCTGAAATAGAAATGGTAATCTGTAGAAACTATTTCTGGAAACTCTTTTCTATAGTTGCTTGTAACTGACTATACACTGGCTTGAGACTAGAGAGAGCTGCTACTAAGTATGGGGACACACTTGCCTATTTGCAATGGAGATAGAATTACTTTGAGAGACCCTGAAAGATACAGATACAGGGGAATGCTATGGGATTTGCCTACTGATCCCTACTAATGACTAGTGGATCAATATTTCTCCTAATCTCCTCCTATCCTCTCTCTCTCCCTCTTTCACCCTCTCCTCCCTTCCTCCCTCACCTCCCAGTTCTTCTTGAAGCCTTTAGCTTCTTCCCTCCCCCCTGAGTGAACTATAAAGATACTCTTTTCTTTTCTTTTTCAAGTCAGGGGGTTTATTGGGAAGCAGGATGGGAAACTGACGTTAAGGGGGATGAGGGTGTCCCTAATCTAAAATGAAGATTATGAGGGCTTGGGAAGTCACAACTGTGACAGAGGGACAGTCAGAGATGGAGAACAATAGTTAAAATCTTTCTTTTTCACAAAGCCACCAATTTTAGAAGCCTCCCTCAAAGGTCCTTCAGCCTGGGACAGAAACTAAATAATATCAGTTCAGCTTCTTCCCCTGGCCAGCTTCAACCCCCAGAGCCAGAGACAGAATCAGAAGTCCCAGTTTCTCCCCTGGTCAGCTCTTCCTCCTGGGAACATTCCCTTTGGAACCTTCTCCTTGATTTTGCAGATCAGGTCCCCAGCTTGTTTCTTGCATGCTTGGCTTACAAGTCCTCTCTCTCTCCATGCTTCTACCACATACCCCAGGTACTGTTGTTTTGATTCACATTTTACAGATGGAGCTAACTGAGCCTGAGAGAGGTATGTGACAAATTTATGTTGATTTAAATTAAATTGACTTATGTATGAGCATTATAGTAGCCCCACTGTAGTAATCATGTTTTCTATAATTCCTCTATTCTCCACTACCATAGACCAACCTCAGGCCCTCATCACTCCTTGCCTGCTCTGTTGCAAGAGCTTACTGGTTGGTCTCCCTGCCAGGTCTCTTGTCATTTCAATCCATCCTTTGCTGAGTTTCTAAAATGATTTACCTAACATCTGGGTCTTACTATGTCATTCTCCTATGCAATAAATTCCAGTGGCTGCCTATTGCCTTCAGGGTAAAAGACAAAATCCTCTTTTTGACATTTAAAGCATTTAACCTACCTGGCTGCTTATCATTCTTCACATAAGACAGTCCATCTCCTGTGTCTATACTGCCTGCCCTCATTCTCAGTATTCTCTCCTCACCTCTTCCTTTTTTTTTTAACATCTCTGGCTTCCTTCAAGTCCCAACTCAAATTCTATCAGAAAGTATGCAGGATATATTTCCTTGGGCCCCCAGCTTAAGTTATCGACTCTTTCTGTCTGCCCGTCTGTCTGTCTTTCTCTCTGTGTCTGTCTCTCTGCTTCCTCTTTCTCTGTTCTCTTCTTCTCTCTCTGTTACTCCTTTCTTTCTCTGTTATCTCTTCCTCTCTCCAACTCTCTCTCTATCTCTCTGTCTCTCTGTCTCTTCCTTGTCTCTTTCTCTGTTTTTTTCTTCCTCTCTTTTCCTCTTTCTGTTCACCCTCTCTTTTTCCTGCTCTTTCTCTGCTCAAATCCAGTCTTAGAACTTTACTAGCTGTGTGACCCGGTTCAAGTCCCTTAGCATTTCCTCATCTGTAAAGTGAGCTGGAGAAGGAAATGGCAAACCACTGTAGTACCTTAGTCACGAAAACCCTAAATGAGCCACAAAAAGTGGCACATGATTAATGAGCTTAACAATTACAACAGTAAATATATATATATATATATATATATATAATATAGCTATATACATTATATATATATGAATGTATATTAAGTCTTGTAGGTACCTAGTTGTTTTTTTTTGTTGTTGTTTCATTATAATCTGAGAGCATCTGAGTTTCTTGAGAGAAGGCTCTGTTTTGCCTTTATTTCCTCAATGTTTAGCATTATGTATAATTACTTGGTAAGTGTTTAATAAATATGTGTTGACTTACTGCTGGATTGCCAGTTTCAAGAGGTCATAAGCCATATCTTAATTATCTTTATATCTTCACAAGTTCTTAGCACAGAGCTTTACACATCTATTATGGTTGTCAAATGAGTGGATAAAGAAAGGAATGAATGGGACGTCTTCCAGGAATGCCATTATATTACATAACTCAACTTGACATTCTTTCTGTATCTGAATATCTTTCAAGGAAACATATACTCCTGGAGTCAGTTATCACATAAAAAATCCTTATCATTTGATAAATGAATTGGAACACAAATGACTAGTTATGTATGGCCATGTAGCAAACAGCAACATGTGGGAAGGAGCTAGATAACACACTAGAAAGAGAACAGGATTGTGAGCCAGGAAAAACTGAATATAAACCCTGCCTTAGACCTATGTGAGCTATGTGAGCATTGTCTTCAATTTCCTCATCTGTACTATCTGTCTTACAGGGTTGTTGTGAAGACCAAATGAGAAAATGGATGTGTTTTGTAACCCTTAAAGCATATGTATAAATGTGTATGTATAAATATACATATATATTAAATGTAAAGTAAATAAATGCTAACCATTATTATTATATCTATACAAAGTGTCCCAAAAGTCTTAGTCAAAATTATTACAGTTTATTTAAATTTATTCATTTTAAAAGTACAAGTGCTCTATACTTCTAATCATTTAAATTTCTTTTATATTTACTTCGTTTTGTGAATTTTGATTGTTAGTTTTAATTAATTATTATTAATGAAATAATAGATGTTTTGTTTGATCAAGATAAGGGATTCTATCATTGTCTATCACAGGAGGGATAGTTTCTGCATGACACTTTCTCAGACCAGAAGCTTGCTAGAGGTCCTCTCATTTGGCCTATCTTGGTCGCTTGATCTATCTTTGTTAGACATTTTTTTTTTTGGTCAAGTCACATCAAAACACACATACACACACACACACACACACACACACACACACACACACAATACCTCAAAACAAACAGGCATCAAACTTCATTCTTGGGGTGATTTTAAGACTAGGATTAAAAAAGGAGTTCTCTTAGTAATTGATAAAAGTTTTTGCCAAGTTCAGAAATTTAGTAGAGAGGTGAACAGTACAAGATGGGATTACATTGAATTTTAATGAGAAACTTCCATATTTTTAAATTTAAATAATTAACCTTTCAAATGTAGTTTTTGTAAGTTTATAGCCTTTATTCTTCTGAAATTGTTAAAGTTTATAAATTGTGCTGAGACTTTTAGGACATGCTATATATTGGCTCCTGTTCACAGTTTTCTCAAGAATTATTACTGAAATATCTTATTTTTACAGTCTGAAGTTTCTAACATTAGAATCACTCTCTCAGGATAGAGACACATTTGTCTGTAGAGGCTGTGGTTAAAAGACAAATATATCGCCTTAACTTACTAGGCTTACTACTTATTGAAAGATTGAGAAGGATGGCAACTTTTCCACACTGTGTGTGTTCACTCTCAGCTCATTTCCCTGCATTGTCCTGAATGGACTGTATTTACCTCTGAAATGGTATTCTATTCAATTCATCAAACATTTACCAATTACCTTCTAAGCCTAGGGTTTCTGGACTTGGCTGGGCAAGATGGCAACTTTAGATAAGACACCCTGCCTCCAAGAAGTTTAGAGGCTGCTTTTCTCCCTTAAGGAAGCAGGTTCCATGGCCAAGCATCTTGTTGTCTCTTTGGGCAAGGAAGCTTTTCTCAGATCACATTATGTAGGAATCATCTTCCTACCTATGTCAGCCCTTTTACCTGTGGCCATCTTAAGAATGTTGTTCAACATCCACATCTGGCTTTGATGAGCACCACGGATGAGCAGGACTTTAACTTTTTAGTCTTCAAAGCAGAGCAGGCAGCAGGGATACCCTCTGAGTAAGAGGATTAGCAAGTTGACTGAATCTGGTAGGTCTTTTCCATCTGCCTTTCCTGTGATTTGTCATTCAGTGTTTCCAGGAATGTAATGGTTCTACCATATGTGATGTGCAGCAATGTGATGGGCCAAGTAATGCTCAGAAAACTGAGATGGTAGCCACACACAATGAGCAACTGAGCAAAAAAGTCTCTGTTCATATTTGATCCATTGTGGTTGGCCCAGCTCCTTAGGAATGACTTCCATTATCCTGACCCAGAGTGAGGTATCCATAGAGCACACCTGGAGAGCAGAGTAGGCAATCGGCAGTCTCTTGCTGTTTTATTACTTTATTATCTCTCATAATGTGAAAAACAGGCTGACCGCATCCTTGACTGTAATCTGTTAGGCAGTACCATTGAGGACACTTTGACTCCTCCAGAATGTCCCACAGGAGTTAGGAGCAAATTAGTCCTCCATTCTCCTTTCCCAAGTCACCATCTTAGAGCAAACAAGTTTCACACTCTGTTTCAGCCTTCCCTGTCACCTCTATTTACGCACAGCCCTGCTACCTAATGCCCGTGATATATTTTACCACTAGGGAAGAAAAGCTGACCAAATGAGTTTCTGTGAAGCTGAAAACATCTGTGCTTCATCTCAAATCTCATTTTGGGGAATGTTGGTGCTTCCTTAAAAGTGATGCCATTCATTGAACTGGAGAATAAATGATGGAGGACATTATATGTTCCTTGTAAGATACTTCAGAAGATAGCATAGCACAGTAAGAATAATATTGGATCTGGAGAAAGAGAATTTTGCCAAACTGTGAAATCCTAGATAATGTCTTTAAGCCTCAGTTTCCTCATCTGTAAAATGGAGATAATATTCCCAACATCATAGAATGTTATGAGAATCAAAAGTGAAAGCTAATAGAGAGAGCTTAATATACCTATCTAATATAAATGCTGATTATTAATGCCTTTAAAATTCTTTCTAACTCTCAGTCTGTGATCTTATGCCATTGGTTCAAATCTCTACTCACTTTTTGAGGTTGGGCAAGTCAGTCTCCCTGGGACTGAATTTTCTCATAAGATAAAAAGAGAAGATAAAAGAGCTAGAACTGATGTCCTTGAAAGTCCCTTTCATTCTAAAATTATAATTCTGTGATGTCAGGACCATTTATTTGTCTCTGACTTCAGAGTATAGAGTTTATGTCAAGGGCATTCATGAAACTATAATAAATTCTTGTTTTCTTGCTGGATCAACTTATTAAATGTTCATGATGATTGTATGTTAAAATTCTCAAATGCTCAGAAGCTCATTCATACCAAATATTCTTATAGTAGTTGGAGTAATTACTAGAAACTCATTCTTAAGGATTATGGATCTTGTCAGTGGCCATTTTTTAAAAGTCAAAAAATTTTAAGAAGTTTTTCTTTCTCTGTATTTAAGTTAAAAATGTAACAAAATTTTATTGGGTTGGTTATGAGAAATATCCAATTGGAGGGAGATTTCAGATTTCTGGATTTGAAAAATTCTAGTGTTTCAAACCATAACCCCAAACTTCGACATTTGGATATCCAAGAAATACTATTCAGGAAAAAAAAGAAATAAAATGAACAAGAAGAGCTAGAGGTGCTATTTAAGTACTGGCAAACTGAGATATTTGAGATCCTTGAATCTAGAAAACTAAGATAAACATTGTAAATTATGAATAAAATTTAAATATATAAATTTAAATATATAAAATTATATACAAACATATAAAATTTAATAAATTCTAAAATAAATAAATAAATATAAAATAGGATTTTATATTATACATATTAAATATATATAAAATATTTTAAAAAATTAAAATAAATAAAATTTTAAATATAAATTATGGATAAAATTGTGAAAGGTATGGATGGATTCTTATTCAAACCTAAGCATACAAGACTCCCTTTCTAACTTGAAAGAGACACACATATTGATGAGCAGATAGTTGAGAGCTATTTCCCTGGGCAGGTCTGTACTAGTTGTTCTGAGGGGGAAAGTAAAAGAAACATGAAATGATCTCTGTCACAGAAACATTGGATTTTAGCGTTGGGATTCTGGAGGTCATTTAGTCTAAATGACAGCTTAACTCGGTACCACATACTACACAAGTAGTGATCGAACTTTTGGCAAGAGGCTTCCTAACCACATAGTCTGTGTACCAAATGTCTGAGAAAATTAGAGTCTTCTTGGGAAGTCTTTTATGGACATAGTCCTGACCTATGATTTTATCTATGCAAAGAATTCTGGTATGGAAATTCTTTCCACTTCTCCAGATCGATGGCTTGCAGTCTTGGAGTGGCCGGAGGAAACTGGGCAGTGAAGTGATCATGGTCCCATAAAGCAGTGTGTATCAGAGGCAGAGGCTGAATCTAGGCAGGTCTGTAACACCAGCTGCCTTCCTTATCCACGATCACCTGCCAGATTACTTAGTAATTAAAGAGGATTTATAGCAATATAGTAATGAGTAGGATGCAGACAATAGGTCCAATAAAAGCTCACAACCAATACGGGGAACTTTTAAAACAATAAATAGCTCACCTTTATCAGTCCCTTGACAGTTTACAAACTGCTTTCCTCATAACACCCTAAAAAGCCAGGTGCAGGGTTCATTACCAGACTACGGAGGCCAAATTGGGCTTTGTATCTTGACCAAAGTAACACAGCAAACAACCGAGATGAGGTATTTCAACTCAGCCCTTCTCTGTGTATGAAGTCCAAGGTTCTTTCCACTACAAGAGGCTGCCAAGGAAGAAAATAGAACAGAATTCACTGATGCTGAAGCTCGACATGGAAAGTGCTTTGGATGGAGCAGACATTCGAACCGACGTTGATTAAATGATTATTATATATGAAGAATGTTTGGCATCCTGGCATACTGATAGTCAGATCTGAGTTCTAGTGCTGAGTCTGATACATTATGGCTATGTGAGCCTGAGTGAATCGTTTAATCTCTTTCTATCCCCTCTCAACGGCCACAACTAAATAAAACTTTAACCTTTTCAGTGTCAGGGACTCCTTGATGAGTCAGTCTGATGAAATCTATAGACTTTTCAAAATAGTGTGTTTAAATGCATAAAAGGAAATAAGTAGATTTACAAAGAAAATAAATTATATTGAAATATTAAAAAAAAAAAACACTTTCAGACCAAATCATGGACTCAAAATGAAGAACTTTTTCTCTAAAAGAATAATTTAAAGAGAAGGTGCCCATCTGGTTGGTAGAGAAAGTAGTTCTCTGAGAGCTCTCTACAAAGATGGAACCATGGGTATTATTATTATTGTTGTTGTTGTTGCTGCTGCTGCTGCTGCTGTTCAAAAAAGGTTTGAATAAGTTAATGGATTTGGTAGCAACCATTTGTCAAGGAAAACTAGAAGATTTAAGGAAGCATGTCTAAACTTTTGAAATTAATATCATAAAGGACCATCTGACTATCCTATATCTTTTCTACTGGTGCATCCATCAAATTCAGAATAAAAAAACCGTCAAAGTGTGTGGTGATTCTGAGATTCTGAGCTATAAAGTATTCTTCCTAAATGAAACAAACAAAATGGTATTGGGGCTATATTTTTGTCTTTCTTTCTGTCATGCAGCAAGTTCTTAAGATATGATTCTTTTTTTTTCAACTGTTGCATTCTATCTTGCTATCAATTCTAAGATAGAAGAGCAGTAAGGGTGAAGCAATTGGGGTTAAGTGACTTGCCCAGGGTCACACAGTTAGGACATATCTGGTTCCAGATTTGAATCCAGATTCTCCCGTTGCCAAGCCTGGAACTCTATATACTATGTTATCTGGCTGTCCAAATAAGGGATTCTTAACTGAAAAAAAAGATGTCCTTTCTCAAACAATATCAATAGTCTTAGAAACAGGATTCCAATTTTGTGTTTGTTTGTTTGGGGTGGGGAGGAGTGGGTGGAATTTAGTTTCATATGAATTTGACATATAGAGAAATCTTCGTGGATTTGGCTCTATCACACAGATGAAATAAAACTTTGCCTTCAAGGAGTTTCTAATTGAATAGCAAAAGCATATAATGAATATTCACAGAAATTAGAATTTAATTGTCATTTTTGAATGATTGCCAAAACATCATATTTCTTTCCTTCTTCCCACAGAGTGGTTCATAGGTAGAGAAGGAAAATACAAGATAAAGGACATAAGTGCTCAAGACTGGTAGCAAGGTAAAAGCCTTCATTCATTCATTTGCTTTTTTTCCATTTTATTTTACTTTGTGGTTTGAACATTGGGAGAGTTTTGTTACCAAATGACCCTGAGGTCCTGAAATACAGAAGCCAATACAGAAAATGAAAATTGATGAGCAGAAACAATGTTCCTGATGTATTTTGGACTAAGAAAAAATGTTAACTTTTGTTTTGGATGAAAGTCTGTGTCTGTTCTGTTCTTAATTTGTCTTCACTGTCTTGCCAAAGTGTTGTTAAGGCTAATGGAAAAAAGAAGGATTGGGAGAGGGAGGGTTTCCACATATCTATTATGTGAATAGGAAGAAAGTGACAAGGAGTCTGAATTTCAGAAGTCTGTACACCTGAACTGACTTAGAAGGATAGGGGAGCTTTATAAATGATCTCTTTCTTATTGGAATGATCTCATAGAAGGAGGTACTCTCTGGAATCTAGGTTATTCAACCTGTTGAAACAGGCCTCCTTCCAAGCAAACAGACATATTACTACTTCATACATTCTTGTTTTGGAGGCCATTTTATGGCGTTATGGATCAGTATTTTAAAAAAGAGTTCTGAGTTTGTGAATTGAAATCTCAGGTTTTCATGAGGCAGGGAAACATCATCAAGAGAAATAATCATCAGGAAGTTCACATTATGATTAAGCACATACTCTTTTGAGCCTCTCTGACTGATTTTTTTCTTAAAACAAAGACTGGTTTCTGACATGACCCTAATACCCAGGGGAAGTGAAAAAAAAGTAAATGACAGTGATCCTCGGAATGGGGCCGAAACCCACAGATAATTCCAAAGTTCCATTTCAGGCAATGGTTTTGCCATTCTCTCCTCTCCCTACTCCATTGACCTCCATGTATACTTGTTGGAAATCTTTCCAATCCCAGAATTAACACTACATCTTCAATGAAGCTTTCCCTGATTTCTGCAATGCCAAAGTGGTCTTTCATTATCTCTCAGCAAAGTTTATTTTTACTTATGCTAGGACTTAACATAAAAAATTTAGGAATGGAAAGGATCCAAGAGGACATCTAATTCAATCCATCATTTTATAGATAAGGAAACTGATACGCGTGAAGTTTAAGTTGCTAAGAGGTGTAGTGCATATAATATTGGGCTCAGAATTGGGAAGATCTGAGTTAGAATCTTTCCTTAGATGTTTAAGTGTCTAGAGGACCCATGATAATTTCACTTACTCTCTTAATCCTTGAGCCTTAATTTTCCTATCTGAAAAATGGGACCTACCTACCTCACGGGATTGTTATAAAGATTCAATGAGATAACATATAACATAAGTACTTTTCAAATCTTGATATCCTCTATAGATATTAGATTATTAAATGCTTGGCCCATAATCATATAGGTAATAAGCATCAAAGGGAGAATGTGAAAGGAGACCCCTCCATTGTCAGTATTCTTTTAAAAAAAACTCAGATAAATTCGTGCACTGAAAGAGTTCTCTGTCTGTATATCTGTCTCTATTATTTCCTCCCTCCCTCCCTCATCCTATCCCTGCCTATCTCTCTCTCTCTCTCTCTCTCTCTCTCTCTCTCTCTCTCTCTCTCTCTCTCTTTCTCTCTCTCTCTCTCCTTCTCTCTCTCCTTCTCTCTCTCCTTCTCTCTCTCTCTCTCTCTCTCTCTCTCTCTCTCTCTCTCTCTCTCTCTTCTCTCTCTCTCCTTCTCTCTCTCTCTCTCTCTCTCTCTCTCTCTCTCTCTCTCTCTCTCTCTCTCTCTCTCTCCTTCTCTCTCTCTCTCTCTCTCTCTCCCTCTCTCTCCCTCTCTCTCTCTGTCTCTCCTTCTCTCTCTCTCTCTCTCTCTCTCTCTCTCTCTCTCTCTCTCTCTCTCTCTCTCTCTCTCTCTCTCTCATTTCCTCTCTCCCTCTCACTTTTTCTCTCTGTCTGTCTTTCCCTCCCTCCCTCCCTCTGGTTTATTTCTCTTGTACATAATTATTTGTATATTTCACTTCTCTACTTGACTAGAATATAAGCACTACTTATAAATGTTTATAAATAGATTTTGTGTTGAATTGAATTTTTCCCCTTCCCTACTTTTCCCCAGGAGCTAAATAGCTTTATTTTTCCTATTTGTTTTCCATTGATGGTCCTTACAACCCCCATCCAATCCAGTCTTATGCAAAAGGCACCTATTACACACCTACTAAGCACAGGACACTCTATTAAGTACAAACTGGCCAGAGGTAAGGAGGTAAGGAACTAGAAGGAAAAGAAAGAAACTCAAAGAACTTGTACATTCACCGTGTGCCTTCATCCCTCCCTAATTAATTGAGATTTAGCTGAGTGTGAAGTAGAGGCTAATATACTATATCAGCTACCTGAACCTTGAGTTGCTGCAGCAATCTCAAATGCCAGTACTGATTTCTGCTATGTATCATCATTTTGCTCTCTGTTTTGAAAAGTATTAAAGGGAAAAGAAATGAGGAGGGACTCTTGGGACCTTTTGCTTTTACTGCCAGGAAGAAGTTGCCATTGCAAATATAGCCAATCAAGAACTTCCACAACACAGTGGAATGGCTTCATTTCCATGGCTGACAATTCAATCGGTCATTTTTATGGGGGTAGAATTTATTTTCACCCAGAAAGGACCCTGACCCTCTATACTTTGCCCACTGGATGGTACTTGCCAATGTCAAACTGGGCATTTTTCAAGTCATGCAGAGAAACTACATCCTGCTTGGAATATAACTCATCTTTGCCAGCATTTTTTAAAATTGCCCCTTATTCAAGCATTTGAATAACTCACTAGACATGTTTGCACTTTGATTCAGGATTGCCATGTGACTGAGCATCCTTTTAATAGCATTTGCTAAATGTTAATGTCTTTTTGTCAATGTCGTGACTTATTCTTCTTATGTTATCCACATTGAAACAAAAAATAAAATAATAAAATCCTCCTCTTCAGTATGCTATTACAGAGAACAGAAGCCAGGCTTTGTCCAGTAACATTTTTGGCTTGAGCTTTTCCAGTTAATATGCCTATGCCAAGTACTTAATAGATAATTACTTAGTCCTAATAAATCTTTGCTTTCTTCCTTTTCCTTCTTTCTTCACTTTTTTTTTTACCCTAAATGAACTTTCTAAAACTGTTTCCAAACACTTTGGCCCAGTTGGATTTTTACTTTCCTGACTTTGCCTTCTTCAAGACATTCATTTCAAAAGTAGTGCCTTAAAAACCCTTCAGGGTTCACTTCAAATTTGTATTTAGCCAGATGAAGTCTTTAGTGATTCTTGTAAATCCATGATTTAATTTTTTCTATTGATCTTTGCCCTGGAGAAGCTTTTCACTTCTCTCTTGGGGAATATCTTTAAAGAAAGAACATGGTACATGTATCTCTTCTCTCCAGCAATGGTCAAAACAGCCTCGAAAAAGCAAGTTCTGCAAATCCAGAGGATGCTGAATATCTGGCTGCTTTTGGAGGTGACAAATCGCTGTAATAGGTTTTATTCCTTCCCACACTTTAGAAAAAAGAGTGTAGCTTAAAGCAACTATAAAGCACAGAACTTGATTATATAATGAGGATAGTTCTAATTGCTCATTGTTGAGCATTATGGGGTGTTTGAAAAGTGTCATTGTGTGTGGCATGATAAATATATACTGAAGAATAAATATGATTAATAAGTACTATTATTATTAAAATAATAATTAATACTAAGCATTTATATAGACCTTGAGTTTGCAAAAGTGCTTCAAACATATGATCTCATTTAATCCTCATAATAATCCATATAATTATGCTATTATTATCACTATTTTATAGATGAGGAAAATGAGCCTGGAGGATATTAAGTAACTTGCCCAAAATTCCACAGTTTCTCTGAGTCAAGATTTGAATCAAGGTCTTCTTAACTCTACATCCAACTTTATAGCCACTGTGCCACCTGGAGCCTCATACTTTGGATGAATTCTGCCCATAACCTTATTCTTTGAGCTTCTAAGAAGTCTATAGTATGTGACCCTGATGTCCCTGCCAGGGCATGGTTGCACCATGCTGAGCTCTTTCTTAGCCAGCAGCCTCAACTTCCCAGAAGCTATCAATACATTTCACATTTAAGATGCAATTCTCATTCAGGGAGGATCTCTAGTGTGAATCATACACAATGACCTTGCCTGCTCTAACTACACTCTTTCAGCCTTCCTTTGAGCTTGGTTGCTAGGTTCTTCTTTAACTTATTTGTACAATATTTACTTTGACTTCTTTTCAGAATTTGTTCTTGTATCAGAAAAGTCCGGGCAGCACCCAGGATGTTGTGACTGGGGATTTGCTGTAGGGATAAAGTTCATTATTTGCCAGACTGAGTTTGCCTGTATCTTGATGACAGGTCTGTCAAGGTTCTTTTCATACAAGGGCCCCCTTTTTGAATTATTGCCTGGGTTTCTTCTTCAGGGAGCATGTGTGAGAGACCAGACTAAAGGGTGGACTAAAGCCAGGGCATCTGGAGACAAAGCAACTCCTAAAAGCTGGCACAATGATGCTGATACATGGATTGTCACAGTTGTATGTCAACACACCTCTTGGGAGAGCATTCCAAAAGTCCTCCATGGTCAGTTACTTGTTTTTGGATCTTGCAAATAGCATTCAGCTCACAAACAGAGGAATCCAACAGGTTTCAAAGACCCAAGAGGCAATGTGCTTGGATAGGTAGAGAGCTGACCTAAAAGGGGAACAGTAGGGGAACAAGCATTTATTAAATATTTATTATTTGCCAATCACTTTGTTAAGCACTTTACAATATTATCTCATTTGGTCCTCACAACAACCTTGGGAGATAGGTGGTAATATTATCTCCATTTTACAGATGAGAAAATTGAGGCAGAAAGAGGTTAAGTGATTTGCTTATACTGTCTAAGAAGTATCAGAGAACAGATGAGAACTCTTCTTCCTGACTCTCCATCCAGTGTTCCATCCATTATGCCACAAAGTAGTTAAAAAGATCTGGCCTGAGTGAGTAAAGAGAAGGAGAAATGTAAGAAATATAACAATAATAATAATAAAGAGAAATATAAGAAATGCTATGGAAGTAGACAATATTTGACACCTGATGGGATATGTGGGGTGAAGGTGAATGGGGCTTATACAAAAGTTAAGAGTGTGTCTAGAGGTTTGGTTCTACCAATGATAAGGATGGAGAAGGGCAGAAATTATTTGGGGGAGAAAAGTAATGAATTCTCTATGGAACACAGTGAATTTGAGACATTCATGGAACATTTGGTTAAAATAGGCATTAGATGATGGGTTACTTGAGTACAGAAGAGAGACTACAGCAACATGTGTCAATCTGTAAGTCATATGTCTAGGTATAAACAATGATGGGAGATGATAATGAAACAATATAATGAAGAAAGAATGAGGGCACAAGAGGGGACCGTGGGGCTACAGATATATGGGGATTAGGAAATGGATGGTTGTCCACACAGTTGGCACTGAGGAAAAGTCAGATAGGTAGGAGAAGAATCAAGAGATAGTACCACCATTCATTTGTACTTACAATAATTATATCCTTCAGAAGGTAAAGGAAGCAACAAGGGAAACATCTATTTTGGATCTGAGTTTATCCATAGGGAAGAACTGGTTCCTGGGATGGGAAACATTTGGGACAGAGGAGGAGAGGAAAGGCAGAAATAGTCTGATGAATCCTAGATTTTGAAAAAGGAAATTAAAGTGGCTTCAGAGGAAGGATAATTAGGACACCATGAACTAAGAGTCTATAGAGAATGTGCCCTAAAAAAGGAATGGAAAGGAGCAGCTAGGTTGCTCAGTGGATAGAGAGCCAGGCCTGGAGATGGAAGGTCCTGGGCTCAAATCTGGCCTTAGACACTTTCTAACTGTGTGACCCTGGGCAATTGCCTATCCTCAATTGCTCTTTTGCCTTAGAACCAGTCCCAAGACAGAAAATAATGATTTTTAAAAGCAGGAATGGAGAGATATTATGAGTGAAATTCTGAAGATGCAAGAAATCATTTCAGTGAGGAGGAAAAAGTAACAGTTTGCCTAAAGAGACTAATGGGAATGCAAAGGCATTTAATAACCATCATAGTTTTTTGAAAGATATTTATATAGACTTCCTCATTGCAGCAAGGCAGAGGAATACTACAGAAAAAAATATTGTATATGCTGTTAAATGTGGTCACTTTATCACATGTCTTTGCTTAATTGTATTTCTTTGTCACAAGGGAATATTTGATCGTGAATGGGAAAAACCTCTTCCACACCAAATAATTAAATGACAATGATGTAAAATTATCAATAAGGCACTAAAATACATACAGACTATGGAAACAAGTCAGAATAAATTGGCATAGGCATGTAAGAATAGTGTTAAAATATGACAAAGATCAGAATTGCTAAGGATGGCAAGGAAAGCTAATGAAGATCAAAAAAAGGGGAAACATTAATTTTACTTTAAGCAGTACTGAGCAAAAGGCAGGTAAAGGGAAGAATCAAGGAAGACAGGACCACTGCTCTGGCTGGTTGTCACAATATTAGGCCTAAGCATTTGGATTAGGCTACATTTTTTTGTTTCTTTCTATTTCTGTTTTTCTCTGCCAAGTAGAATGATCTTTGGACTGGAAAAGACAGAGCAAATATACATAAGGAGTTGGTCAAGACAAATAATTATCAGAGAGAAAGAACCAAGCTTTCCTTGATGAGTTGCATTCACCTGACTCAGAAAGAAATAGCAGGTGTGTTGTTGAAATCTTGTGAACAAACTGTTGAAGCTCATGGAGGATAAGAAAGGTAGAATAGGATTAGAGAAGGACAAATATTGTCCCTTTTAAAAGAAAATGAAAATGAAATCTGCTGACTAGAGGCCAGTTAGTTTGAAACATATTCTTGAGGGGAAAGTTTTAGACTACACTAGTAAATTCTAGAATATATTAGTAAAAGAATGATTAGAAAGTAAGATAACAAAGAGTTGTCTTGGGTTCTTCAAGAACAAGTAATGCTTTGATTACCTTGTTATTATTTTTATAGGGACAAGGTATATAAACTGGATTAACAAGGGATGCTGCAAATATAATGGACCTAGATACTAACTGAGACTTTGATAAAATCCTCCCCAGCCTATTTTTGTGGAAGATATGGCAATAATAAACTAGATGATTTTGGATTTGGAAATAGTTGAATGGACCAAAGAGTAGTCATTTCATATAAAAGTTGTACAAGATGGCAGCTAAAGTCACTTTCAGTTCTCAGTTTTGATGATTTAAATTGTTCAATGATAATTTGGAAGGCACAGCTAAGTAAAGTGAATGTTCCAGAGATCTGCCCTTGATCTAGGCTATTTAACATTTTATTAATGACTTGAATTAAGATATAGATGTAGGAATATGTTGTTAAAATTTTAACAACTGTCTGGGTTTTCCAGAGGAAATAATATAGGCAACAATTTTAAGGTTAATCTGAATTATGCACATGTGCCCCCACTATATTCGTATGCCTAGACAACAAATTCATCTCAGATTTGTAGGGTTTCCTGATTTCCACAATGTAAATACTCACACCGAAAATTTAACAATTAGCTCTTAAAATCTGGCATGGGCTAAATCTAGCATATTCCTGAATGATTAGGTAGAAACAATCATTAATCCACTGAATAACAGCAGGAATCAAAAATATCTTGGTAAACTAGAAAATAGGATTGAATGAAATGAAACTTAATTAATATACATATGAGTTCCATATCATGTGAACAACCAATGGCAGATTAGATACTTTCTCTAATTGCTACAATCTCTCAAACATATAAAAATAGGAATTATGCACTGAAGAGAAAACAAATGCATGATGTAGGATACCCAGAATCTAAAGAAAGTTGAAAATAATAACTCAACTCATGAACCCCATGTTCACAACCCCTGCCCCCACTACCACCAGCAAAGCTGCACTAGCAGACAAGGTTAAAAAAACCTAAAAATATAAGATAAATACAGAAATATCTTCAAAAATATAAAATAATCAAACTATCAGAAGATCATATAGAGCCCTAAAAAACCTGCTGGGGGCCATGACAGATGGCCAGTGCTTTAGCAGATGACTCACCGCATCAGCAGAGCAAAGCTCTGAACTGCTGGTGCTGGTCTAGAGAACTAAGGAACAGAAGGAGTGGGACAGGACACAGTGTTTATTGGAGGAAGGGATAGCCTGTAGCACTCCATTAAACCAGAAGGAGAATACTTAACATCTAACTGGGACCAGATCTACCACCAAAAGTCATTTGGGGCAGAGACTTAGGCTGGTGAACTGTGAATTTCCCAATATGAAAAGAGGCTGAGAAACTTTGGGATCCAGCCTCCAAGAAAACCAACACCAAGGGCTATAAAATAAACCCTCAGAAGCCTATATAAGAATAATAAAACTCAAGAAGCAATAATAGAAAGGGAACTCTAATTCCAAATAACTATGAAATGCATAAAATATCTGGGGATGGACTGAAGCATAAAAGAAGACTTACATAGATTCAATTTCAAAGTCCTTCTTAAAGAAATTAAGAACAACTTAAATAGTCAGAGAAATACTAATTACTCATGGATAGGCCATGCCAATATAATAAAAATCACACTACCAAAATTATTTTATATTTTAATACCATACTAATAAAATAGACAGGAAGATATTTTATATAATTTGATAAACAAATAAGTAAATTCATTTGGAAAAAAAAGAACTAGAATACCAACAGAAATGATGAAAAGAAATAGGGAGTGAAGAGAGAATAGCACAAAAAACTAGATCTCAGCAAAGGAGAATCAGAAATGATACAATTCAATAACATAGTATGGTAAAGTTGGAAACATAAATTACCTAGGAAAAGCTTCTTATATAATAAAAACTGCTAGAAAACTGCAAAGCAGACTGGCAAAAAGTAGACATACCAACAATTGATTCCATACTCCAAATGGATACATGACTTTAATATTAAAGATAATATTATTTAAAAATTAGTAGAGAAAGAAAATCATAGACATCTCACAGATGTGTGTAGCATATGTATAAATAGTATACATATATATTCTTAACCAAATAAAAAGATAAAATAGATAACTGATTATATGAAATTGTAAAGCTTCTGTACAGAAAAATTAAGTCACCTAGGATTAGAAGGGAAGTTGTCAAATGGGAAATAAAAACTCTTTATATCAAAACTCTATGATAAGGACTTAGGATTTGATGTCTATATATAAATAATATATATATGCATATGTGTATAGATTATGTAAAATACATGTAAAGATACACATAAATGATAGATGTTGTTCAGTAATATCTGACTCTTTGTGACCTCTCATGGACCATATCATACTGATTCCTCCATGGAGTTTTTTTGGCAAAAATACAGGAGTAGTTGCCATCTCCTTCTTCAGTGGATTGACACAAACAGAAGTTAAGTGACTTGCCCAGGGCCACACAGCTAATGTCTAAAGCCAAATTTGAATTCAGGTCTTTCTTACTTCAAGCCTAGAGCTCTATCCACTGAGTAAAAGAGTTGATTAATAGTCATTCCCCCAAAAGATAAGTGGTCAAAGGATATGACAAACTATTCTTAAAAGAATTGCAAAGTATTCACAATCACATGAAAGAATACTATGAATCACTAATAATAAGAGAAATATATATGTATATATTTATATCAAAACAACCCTTAAGTTTCATGTTATATAAATAAATTGGCAAAAAATGACCAAAATGGCAAACTCAATGTGGAAGGGAGAATTATAAGAACTCTAATATATCCTTGACAGAGTTGTAAAATGGTACAACTATTTTGGAAAGAAATCTGAAGTTATGCAAATAAAGTGACTAAAATGTCCACATTCTTTACATCAGCAACCCCATTACTGAGGTTATATTCCAAAAAAGTCACTAATAAGAAGAAAGTTCCTGTATATGTCAAAATATTTATGACAGCACTTTTGTGACAGCTAAGAACTGGAAACCAAAGTAAAGACCCATTAACTGGGAAATAGATAAAAAATGTAGTACATGAATGTAATGGCGATACATAAAAGTATGGAAAAAATAAATGAACTATTGCAGAGTAAAGTAAGCAGAGTCAAGAAAATAATAAACACAGTGACTACAACAATATAAATAGAAATAGATGCTGTACGCTAAAAATGAAAAGTAAATGTAACAAAAATACAAAGATCAGGCAGGACACAAAAGAAGAGCTATGGAGGACACCCCCAACCCATCCCTTCATAGAAATATTATCCATTACCTAAGTTTTCTACTTTTTCAATGTATTGTTCAATAATGTTGGGGGGGGGGTTCTCTCTAAAAATAAATATTTGTTATGAGATGGCTCCCTGGGAGGGAATTTGGAAGATTTGATACTTGGATTAACTATGATGATGTAAGATATAGAAATCATCAATAAAAGCTTTTTAAAAAAGAATAAATATAAAGTCTTATGTTTGTGCTAAAAATACTAAAATAATAATATAATAATACTAATAATAAATACTAAAAATAATAAAAAAAACTTCACAAATACAACATGGGAGAGATTGTAAAAAGACTGCAGTTTATCTGAAAAAAAAAAAAAGACAGGAGTTTTAATAGAATGAAAGTTCAATGTATGTAAATTGTGAAACAGAAGCCAACAAAGTTAATATGATCTTAGGTTAGAGTAAGAGAGGCATCGCTTCCAGGAGTACTCCTATAGTACCCAGCTCTGGTCCAACTACATCTATAGTATTGTGCTAAATTATGGATGCCATATTTGAGAAATGAAATTAATAAGCTGGAGAGTAACCAGAGGAAGGCAATTAAGTTGGTGAAGAGCCTTGGGTTTATGCCATATGGGAATTTGTTAAAGAACTGAGTATGCCTAGCCTGGAGAAGCCACGCTTGATGGGACATGATTCAATTTATTCTGTTTGGCCCGCAAGAGCAGAACTAGGAATAACAGTAAAAGCTGGAAAGAAGCATATTTAGGCTTGATGTAAGGAAAAAGCTTCCTAAAAAAGAAAACAATCCCAAAGGAAGATGAATTACCTGGGAGATTTGGGAGCTCCTCTTCATTTAAAAGTCTTCAGACAAAGATAGGATGATCTCTCATTAAGCATGGTATAAAGGCAATTCTTTTTCAGGTACGATTCATACTTGATGGACATCTTAGCAGCTCTGTAGTTCTATGATTCTATTCTATGATAGGCAGCTAGATGGTACAGTGGATGGAGTGCTGGGTATGGAGTCAGGTATATGAGTTCAAATCTGTCCTAGCTATGTAACAAGCTCTGTCTGCCTCAGTTTTTCTTCTGTAAAATGGGAGTAACAATACACACCTAACTAAGGGTTGTTGTGAATTAAATAAGATTTGTATATATAATAATATAGAAGAATAATTGTATATTTTTCATTAAAATGAAATATTTGCATATTTAATACCTTATTTTCCCCAATGAATTATGTAGTTTTAACATTAATTTTTAAAATATTTAGTTCCAAATTCCCTTCCTCCTCTCTTGTTTCCCACTCCCTACCAGTTAATGATTTGATACAGGTTATATAGTCATGCAATACATATTTCCATATGAAATATTATTTGTAAAGAGTTTTACACAATGCCTTGCACAGAGAAGGTACTTAATAAATGCTTGTTCTCATTTCCTTTTCCCTTCTCTCTAATGCAATTGGTGTAGTATGCGGAGTGTGTTCAGATATGCCTCCAACAGAAGTCTCTCCTTCTACTATCTCCCAAATAAGGCTTAAAATTCCTCAGACAAGTCAGCTCTTTGACAGGATTTGAAGCACCCATATCCAGGGTAAATGTTTCCACTTGACACAACTAGTTCACCAGAACTACACCCTCAAACTTGAATACTAAATACACAGGTCTGGGCGAGTGGAGGAGAGGAAACTAATGACACAGAGGTTTTTTTACCTTCATATTTTGGATGAAGTTATCCCAAAGTGGTACTCTACATGCAAAGTGATTGATTAGACCCCTAGGGAAGATAGCTAGCTACATGTTATTTGGTTCTCTTATCACATCAGATAATCTATTTAAAGGGTTATCAAACCTTTATATTTATTGGCTGGTCATGTCTAATTCCTTGTGACTCCATGTGGGGTTTTCTTAGCAAAGATACTAAAGTGGTTTGCCATATTCTTCTCCAGTTAATTAAATCAGAGTTTAAGTGACTTACCCAGGGTCACAAAGTTAATGATTGTCTGAGGTTATATTTGAACTCAGGTCTTCCCAAATCCAAAGCTAACATTTTATCCACTATCATCTCATTCTTCCTAAATAAGTATTTTAAAATATTTCATACATTATGTATATAATGTATATTATGTAATATTATATTATGCTTCATATATTATATATTTTATGTAATGTTATTTTATGTATCTTTGTTATATGTATGTTATATACGTGTGTATATAATGTAACCTATACTTATATATTATATACATTATGTAGCTAAATTATATTATATACATTATATGAGAGTGTATATAATTATATTATATGTATCTATGCTATATGCATGTAATATACACTTGTGCATAATGTAATATACTTATATATGTTACCTAGATTATATATAATATACATGTATAAATACATAATATACATTAACTTAAGAACTTTGTTCATGTGTAAACTACTCAGAATAATACGCTGTCGAAGTAGTAGTATAATTCTCCAAGGAAAATGGGGCGCACCAAGTGGGAAGGTTGCTTGACAATAATAGGAAACCCTTGTGAGAGCTGACAGGAACAACTCAGGGCAATATTATGAATCTAGAAAAGTAGAGAGGTCCCTGGAGAAGGTAGCAGCATACAGAAGTGTCTTGGCTATTTATGAGCTAGGGTTAAATTTACAGAGGTTCCTGTCATATTCAATAAAACATTAAATAAAGCCTGTATAATAATTGCTGTCCTGTTGGCCTCCTAAGTGAGATCTTTCCTTTTTTTTCCTCCCAGAGATCTAGCCATAAACCAAAATCTTATGTTCTCAAGAGAATTCCCAGGTAGAGATCTGGACCACAGAGTCACTTAGAGCGAAGCCCCCGAGACTGAAGCTAATTCTTCTGAGTTTGGATGGGGGCAATGAGCTGGGTTTTGCATGTCTTATGCACTCAATAAATGTTTGTTGACATTTGTGAAGTGCTGTTTCATCTGGAGAACTGCTTACAAGCCAAGAAGCCACCATCAAAGTCAAACAATAATGATGTTTTTGCATGTTCAAGGCGTAAAAGTGCCTCAACAGGTAAAGGCCACCGTGAAGAGATTCAGCTGAGACAAATGTTCCCAAATCCCTCTGAAGGTCACTATCACGATCTAAGGGCCAGGAGGAATTTCTCCTGAGCTTAGCTTGGCTGTTTTAACCAGGTGTTCAGTGGATTTGACTGAGGAGAAGCTTACTGACGAGCACAAATCCGAGCCTGAGGGTTTGGGATGATTGTAAATTGTTCATATTTCTGGAAATTATTAATCAATCAACCAGTGACAGAGGAGACAGTAAACCTAGGGGAAATGTTTATTAAGAGATTCTATCCCAGAGTCTAGGTAAGCTGGGAAACGAAGCTGTACCGTCTTTGCCATTAGCCAAACCAGATGCTGAAAATTCCCTTGCTGCCCAGAGGTCACTTAGAGCTGCTACACAGGGAAAACACAGCTCTGGTGCAGATCCTCTGCTCTCTGGAGGGCTTGTGGATAGAGCAGTGTACAACGAAGCAGGAATTCCTAGGCTTATATCTATTGGCTCCATAACTGGCTCACTGTGTGACTGTAAGTTATTGATCTTAGGGGCAAGTGAACTAAACTTAGCTCGAGTTTTCTCAGCTCTAAAATAGGGGTAATAATAACTCTAGCAACATCTACCTCACAAGGTTGTTGTGATGTTCAAATGAAAGAATGCGAGTCCATTGTTTTACAAATTTTAAAGCCCACAAAAATGTCAAGAGAAATAAAATATATTGGGGAAGAAATAGCCCAGCTAGGCAACACAGTGGATGGAAGACTACCTCTAGAAGTAAGGAAGACTCATCTTCCTGAGCTCAAATCTAGCTTCAGATACTTACTAGTTGTATGACTTTAGGAAAATCACTTTAACCCTGTTTGCCTCAGTTTCCTCATCTGTAAAATGAGCTGGAGATGGAAATGGCAATATACTCCAGTATCTTTGCCAAGAAAACTCCAAATAAAGTCACAAAGAATTGGACATGACTGAAAAATGACTGAACAACAAATACTCATGTTGTTCATGAGGGGACAGGAAGGGTAGTGGGAACTTCATTCAAGAATTATATAGGTGTAATAAATTTCTTTAGCCCCCAAAGATCTTTAGAAACATTCTAAAGCAGAGCATAGTGGTCACTCCTGTAAATACTGATGGGGTTGCTGGATCTCTTGAACTCTGGAGTTATGAGCTACAGAACTGGCCTGGGCCAAGCCAGTGTCCACACTAAGTATGGCACTAACAGGTCATGCCAACAGGTTGCCTAAAGAGGAGCAAATTGCCCCAGATCAGGAAATCAAAGTGCCTGTGAGCAGTCCTATACCTTCAACCTGGATGAGATAGTGAGAATCAGTCTAGATAAGGAAATAATGACTAGATAGATAGGTAAACAAATAAATAAACAAATAGATGAAGAATGAAGCACTCTAAAGAATCTAGACATTGATTATATGTATAGTATGTATGTTGCACATATCTCAAGGCGTCTTAGCCTATAAAAGTAATAAAATACTAGAATAATATTCTCAGGCAAAACAGAAATGTGGAGAGAACTAGGAAAACTTATGACTATTAAGAATAAAATCTAGTTATTGTTTTTGAGGCTTAAGAAGGCCAATAAAAATTTATAAAATTATGTTTTGTTTTCTGTTCAACATCTGGGTGTCTACAAAGGAATGGTGGTTCAAGGCTAAGGCTTAACCCTAGTGCTTTTGGGGGTAAATTTGACCTGGAAAAAACATTTTTCTTGGTGTCTTAATATACTCAGCAGGAAAATGAGTTCATTGCTAAAGGGGGGGTGTGGGTGGCTGAGTTAATGTTTTAAAAAATTCCTTGAGATGAATAAATACACTGTGTATCTCTGGGCACAGATAGTACACTGATTAGCACGTGCATGCCCAACGGCTTTTCTTTGTTCTAGTAGTGTCTCAGAGTTCTCAACATCAAGGCTTATACTACATTTTCTCAAACCTATGCCTCAGGGAGATAGATAAGGGAATTCAACTTTTGGACCATTAGTTGAAGAGAAGAGAGATTCTTAGGTCAAAAATCTGAGTTGTGTCCTTTCAAGTTCCAGTTGGTGGTAATGGCAATGGTGATGTAGCCAGTCAATGAGTCAATAATTGAATAAGTATTTTTAAGCACCTATTATGTGCCAAGCATTGCTTGGAATACCAATGTGGATTCCACTTTCACATAGGCTCCTTTCAGCTCAAGATCCATGATTCCATGGATATATTACCAGTCCTTCAAGATTCCAGCAGCAGATGGAGAGATCTCTAGACAGAGTCAGGAAGACCTGAGTTCAAATCCAGCCTCAGACACTACCTAGGAAAGTCATTTAACCTGTCTATCTCAGTGTCCTCAATTATAAAAAGAGAATAATAATATCCACCTTTCAGAAAGGATCATTGTGAGGATGAAATTATATATTATTTTCAAATACCTGGCACAGTACCTGGTAGGAATTAAAAAATTAAAAATGTCCATTCCTTTCCTTCCTTTCCCCAGATGCTCACATATTGCTTAGTGCCTTATTTCTTATTCATATTATTAGCAGCTCTTTCTCTAGCCAATTTAAAGCTTCCCCTCACTAAACCAAATGATTAGTATTGTATAAATTAGAAATTTTATACTAACTATATTACCCAGCATCCCTTCCCTTTACATCCTGACTTTACATCATTACATTTGGGAAATAAGTTTGTTGGAAAAGCAGCCCTTGGGGCTTCTCTGGTGGTTCTGCACAGTCTGAGAAGTGTTCTCTTTACTGAAACTACTCTTTTCTTTGCTTCAAGTTATTATTATTAAATCTTATAAAAATAATACTTGGAGTATTTGGATATTAATTTTTAATAGTACTGGGAAAGTAATGCCAGTTGGTATTATTTTTCCTTACCTTTACAACTACCTTCAAGATTCATCTCAAACATTACCTTTTACAGGGGACCTTTGTAGCCTCTCCTAACTGCCAGAGAGTCTCCTCTAAGGTTACCTTCCTTGGAAATAACGTGTACCTTGTACATGCCTGTTCATTTACACATTGTCACTCTCATTAGAATGTAAGCACTTTGGTGTAACTAGGTCCCTCAGTGGGTTGACAACCAGGTCTAGAGATGGGAGGTCCTGGGTTCAAATCTGGTCTGAGACACTTCCTAGCTGTAGGACCTTGGGCAAGTCACTTAACCCCCATTGCCTAGTCTTTTCTACTCCTATGCTTTGGGTCCAATACATAATGTTGATTCTAAGATGAAAGATAAAGGTTATAAGCACTTTGAAAGCAGGGATAGTTTTTGCTTTTTCTTCATAGCACCTGTGATTAGTATAGTGTCTGGCATATAGGGAGTTCATCAATAATTGTTGACCACTTGGTTGAGGGATGGTGCAGCGTGATTGAGAGAGGGAAAAAGATAGATATAGACTGTCAAAAATGGCAGGAACCATAGATAACACTTAGTCCCACTGTCTCATTTGGCAGAGGAGGAAACTGATCTTGATAGGGAACCTGATTTGCCTATTTAGCAAAGCTGTCCTCCATGATAACATCCTCAAACCTTTCATATCTTTACTTAAAAGTACCCTGACTTCTTCCAGCCAAAGTGATCTTTTCTTCTTAACTCACAGGTATAATTTTACAATAATTTACCAACATTTTCACATTAACCTGGGAGAATCTTTATGAATATATAAGTCAAAATAACAAATATTTATAAACTTTTACTTTGTGTAAGATACTCTGCTAACCAATGGGGATACAAAGACAAAAACAAAATGGTGTCTGCCCTTGAGGACATTTTGTTCTACAACTGAGAGAAGGGGGTATAACATGTACACAAGTCAATGAATCAGAGATAATTTAAGAAGAGATGAGAATAATAATAGCATTTATCTGCCAGTACTGTTGTCAACATAAAACGAGATATTTGTAAAATGCTGATCACAGTGCTTGGCACATAATTGGTGCTTATAATGCTTCTAAAAATAATTTAAAAAACAGGAGATGAAGCACTAAGGCCTGAAGGACTAGGGAGGGCTATATAAACAAGGTAGAAACTAATCTGAGCCTTGAAGAGGAAATATTGTGTTGAATATAAGCTACATGAAGACAGATTGTTTTCAATTTTTTCTCAATATTCTTAGCACTAGAAAAACATGGTGCCTTGGTCATTGTCAGCATTTGGTGGACTGGAAAGAAGATAAAAATCTTGAGAAATGAAGAAAAGGAGAATATGCCTTCCAGGCATGGGACAGAGAGGAGAAATAGATTTTAGTACTCATAGAACAACCAGTACCGAACTTTGCCTGGAATCAAGCAAACAGGTTGAAGTTTGAATTTGTCATATTTTCATTTTATTCTTTCTTCTAACTTGGAACTGGCTTTGATCTTTGTTCAAACAAATTAATGATCTGACCATAGGAGACAATTGTTTCAGAAATAATTTCAACTATTCAATTAAATTTCAATTAATTTCATGTAATTAAGTGGTTATTATCACTATTATTTCCTTCATATTACTAGTTAGTTAGTTGGTTTCTACAATATAATCAGTTTTAATTTTTGGTACCATTATTATGTGCTCAGAAAAATTGGTGCCTTCCAAATTCCCACTTGTAGAAAACATTTGTAATATGAGTAAGGCTTCTACATAGGTCTCTTTTTTAAAAATCCTTTTACTTCTGTCTTAGAATTGACACCAAGTGTTGGTTCCAAGGCAGAAGAGCAGTAAGGGATAGATAATTGAGGCTGTGTCTTTCCCAGGGTCACACAAGTAGGAAGTGTCTGAGGATAGATTTGAACCCAGAACCTCCTGTCTCTGACTGTCTATCCACTGAACTAACTAGCACCTCTGCTTCTATGTAGTCTTGAAGGCTTTGACATCTTTTATTTTTCACTCCTGAACCATATTTTTCATGATCCTCTCTCATGTTAACCTTTACATTGATATCACTAAATACTAAATTTCATGTCAATTCTGAAGGTGGTGGTAACATCAAGTTCTACATAAAATTTTTCTTCTTTTTCATCCTCTGTAATAAATGTTGGTACTTTGACTGCAATTATCTTTATGGTGGTTTAAAAAAAAAAACAAATGGATATGACCAAATGTTCTATCATTCTATAAATCCATAGAGAATCCTACTCAATGTGCTGGAAAACTTGCCTCCAGGTCTTTTTTTACCTTGTGTTATAAATGTAGCTTTCATCCTACCTGATAACAAAATTAACTTACCCAACTTTTTTTTATGTCATATATGACCGTGACTATATCATTTAGGGAATTTTCCCCAGTATTAGCTATGATTTGTGACAGCTTGGTGCTAGAGTAAGTATGAGTTCAACTCTAGCCTCAGATAGTTCCTAGCTGTTGTAATAAAGAGATAATCTTAGGAACTATTTCTGGTTGCCTGTAAATCGATACTCTGGCTTGACTGTGACTAGAGAGATACTAGGGGAAACATGAGGATGCCTAGTTATAATGGAGATACTACTACCAGGGGAAACCTCAGGGTGCCAAGTTGTTATAATGGAGATAGAAGTACTTGTGAGAGATAGAGAGATAGAGAGAGGGTATCACTCTGGGGTTGTCTATTGATCACTGTTGAAGGCTAATAGATCAAGATATTTCCTACCCTTCTCCCTTCACCTCCCAGTTTCCACCCATGCCCTTCTGCCTCCCTTTCCCCTCCCCCAGTTTAGTCAGCCACCTTCTAAATAATTCAGGGGAACTATGAGATTTCAGAGAAATATTCTTTACTCTTCTTTTCTCAAGTAAAGGGGTTTATTGGGAACAACAGGATGGAGATTGAGGTGAGAGGGATAGGGATGTCCCTAATCTATAAGGAGAATTAGGAGGATTATGGAAAATGTCAGCCCTGTCACAACTATGACTCAAAGACAGTCAGAGAGATGGAGGACAACTGTTAAATCTTCTTTCTGCTTCCAATTACACAAAGCCACCAAAAAAAGTTAATTTCTGCTTAGATTAATTCCAGAAGCGCCCCCCCCCAAAGGTCCTTCAACCTAGGCCAGACAAAGTTAGTCTCCCTTGGTCAGACCCCCAGAGAAAAAGTTTCTCAGTTCATCTCCTCTGGCCAGGCTCCAACTGCCTTTTCTGGGAACATTCTATTTGGAATCTTCACTTTGATTGGCAGATAAGGTCCCCAGCTTTGTTTCTTGCATGCTTGAAATTCTTTCTTCCACACTGTGTGGCCTTGGGCAGTCACTTTACCTCCACCTGTCTCAGTTTCCTTAACTGTAAAAAGGAGATAATAGTAGCACCTACATCCTAAGGTTACTGTGAGGATAAAATAAGATGTTATAAGGCACTTGGCACAGTGCTTGACACTCTGTATGTGCTAGATATCATATGCCTCAGTCTATATACACTGATCAAGGGTCTTCCATTATTCTTTGGCTTTCAATTTTGATCCTTCTGAAATCCTGATATTTACAAAAATCATTGGAAGGATACTGACATTAAAGAGATGGGTTATTATAGCAAAGGGTAAGTCAGGATCACTAAAAACATTAAGGAGTTTCTCTAATGCAATCCACCTTAATGTACTTTTTTTCTTTTCTTTTTTAAAACGTCATTTAATTAAATAATTTAGAATATTTTTTCCAGAATTACAAAAATCATGTTCTTTTCCTCCCCGCTCCCCAACTGCCTCCCATAGCTGATGCACAGTTCCACTGGGTTTAACATGTCATTGATCAAGACCTATTTCCATATTATTAATATTTGCCCTAGGGTGATCGCTTAGAATCTACATCCCCAATCATATCCCCATTAACCCATTTGATCAAGCAGTTGTTTTTCTTCTGTATTTCTGTTCCCACAGTTCTTTCTCTGGATGTGGATAGTGCTCTTTCTCATAAGTCCATCAGAATTGTCCGGGATCATTGCATTGTTGCTGGTAGAGAAGTCCATTATGTTTGATTGTACCACAGTATATCAGTCTCTGTGTGCAATGTTCTCCTGGTTTTGCTCCTTTCACTCTGCTTTATATACTTTTTTCAATGTGATTTTGGTCTGAGATCACAGCACATCTGAGATGTGCTCCAAACTTGCTGTAAATGTGGTTTTCCTTCTACTGCTTGGGCCTGATAATTCTTTAACATAAATCAGGTTTTTCTTTTTTTTTTTTAGATGACTCATAACTTAGGTTTTTCTAAGAATTTAAAAAAAAAATGTATCCCTCCACACCCCCAATTTCTCAGTGTCTGTACTTGTTTAAACAGGTCAGGATGGAGTTTCTGTTATCACACCTAGTGTGTCTTCTCATCTTTATCCTCTCTTCTAATTTGGTATTTCCTTTGACCTTTGCTCTAACTAGTAATTATTTGACTATACACAGACAGCTGAATCTGAAAGACTGTCGCATCTGTAACCAGTCATTTCCTGTCCCTTAAATTACAGTCAATTCCTTTTTCTTTTTTTATTTTTTGGGGGAGAGGGTTGGGAGTAGTGTTTGGTGCCCAGTGTCTTGTGACCCTCTTCTTTACAAAAAGTGTTTATAATATATAAATGTGAAGTTTATGAGTAGTCTTCATTTTCTCACCTATTTGTGGACCATATTTTTCAAAATAGTTTTTGTTGTCTACTGGTTAGTTAACAAGTATTTAGTGGTCACTCACTTTGTATCAATCATTATGGTAGGTCCTGGGAACAAAAAGGAAAGGAAAAAACATGAACCTCCATTATGCTCATTTTCCCAATGAAGAAATTGACTATCAAAGTATATTTGGACTTATTTTGGAGATTTGGGCAAAGTCTTCAAAGAATGTTCCCTCTTTATTCTCTCACCTAGATGTTGGTATATCAATTGAAATTATCTTTGTGGTGGTCTTTTTTTGTCTTTATGGATGTTATACATAACAATGATTAAGTTTCATACAGAGGTTCTTGTTGACTTTAGTTGCATAAAAAAGCCAAGAACTCTGCCATTTCTTTTATTAGGTTCTTCAAGAAAATCCTTTGTGGTGGTTCCTACTCTCCAGAACTATGACAACTGTTTGACTAATTGACAAAGATGACATGTTAAGTATACTAACAGTTAAAATCATGTTTATAGGTGGTCTAAGAATTAGATAGTTCTTAGTACCCTTTGTACTTTTTCTACCACTATCCCTGGGGAAACAGAAGAGTTGGTTTTTATACTATGTTGAGAGAATAAAGTATTAACATTTTCTCTCTAGAAATAGGTAATTTATTCATGTAAGATACTCCTCTTAGGATTATAAATTTAGTGCCGGAAGAAGTCTCAGAAGCTATTGAATCTAACTCCCCCATTTTACAAATGAATAAACTGAGGCACACAAGGATTGTGACTTGACCAAGGTCACACACGAAGAAAGCATTGGAGGTGAGATCTGGTGATCCTCTGACTCTATAGGTAGTGTTCTTTCCACTGCATCACAATGCTCTTCCAATGCACCTTTTTTTTTTCTGGTAAAGATAATGGCTAATTTGGTGTGAACACTCTAGTATTTTGTATTTTTCCATGATTGTTGCTGTAATTAATTTTAGAGAGCCTTCTAAGAGTATTCCATTTTCTAGATATTGTGTAAGCTCTATAGATCCCAGTGACTCATCTTATAAAGAGACAAAATGGAAGAGGTCTGTTTATGTGGTTACTTTGTTTTTCCCTTTCAAACACAAACACTTGATGGTTTCCCATGCAAATTAGAATTATTATTCCTTGCAGTCTTAAAAAATACTGAATTTGAACATAAACAAAAGCAGGTTCCATGAGCTGCACACATAATAAGCACTGGGAAAATTGTCAACAATAAGGCCAGACATCCAGTGGATTTTTACACTTTCTTTGCCTTAATTACAAAAGTAGATTGATCCCAAATTTCTAATTCATCCTTCAATTATTCAACCTTTCACATTATATTTCTTGAGCAACTCATAACTTGAAAGATATCCATATGACTCATAAAGTTGTTTCAAAGATTAGCACCACCACTGAGAAAGAAGGGACATATCAAATATTCTCTACTTTTGGCTTTGGACACATTTTGTGCTCTTAATAGAATTTTGTTTCTTAAAAGAATGTGATTCCTAGGACTGCGGGAAGAAACATACAGAGTCAGAAATCTCTGCAAGAAGAAACAAAATTCAGGAAAATTTTCCTTGTGAAAGAAGAAGCGAAGAGTAAGCTAGACAGCACAGAGGCATTTAGTTATTTAAAAAAAAGAAAAAAAATGAGTTATCAGAAGACAAATAATGATCTTTAGAGTATTTCAGTAGAAATCAGTATATTCTTATGACAAAGTCAAGGTCTTTTATGCTGAAGTAGACTTGACTCCTATTTATATTAAGTGTCATTTGGCAACCAAAGAGCATGAAAGAAGAAATATGAGGGATGGCTCATAAGTAGAAGAAATATTCAAGCAGACTCTTTCCTAGAAAAAAAAATTCATCCTCATTCAAGTAACTGGAATTCCCAAGTTTTTTCTCGTCCTTTCTTCTTGGGTCCCCTCTAATCAAATCCAATGGAAATGAATGTTTATTGTGAAAACAAATGTTTACAGTACTATTAATAACTTCTATCAAACTTTTATCTTCTTTTCTCTCTCAATTTCCAATAATACCATTGTAGTGGGGCAGAATTTTCAAGCACATTCAATTCTACTCAATATGAGATCTGTGTCTTAAAAAAATTTTCATCTGGCTAGAAGGGAAATGTCTATTTACCCATAGACATTTGTCAGTTTTAAATATATTGAGAGAGAAGAATGTGCTTCTATAGTAACACTGAATTATAGCCATTATTAGCTATTTTGATACTCAGAGTAGGCAGCTAGCATTCTCAAGATACATCAAAGGCACATAGATGAGCAGGACAATGTTGAAACTGTTGTCCTACATTAAATACCTACGTTTACCAAAAGCTATGTATAATATAATTTCTTGATGTCATTATATTATCCTCTTTTTCCTTTCCTTGGGAGAAGATATTTGTCTTTTATTTACATTTATGTTATCTGTTAAGTTTATAATAATAGGCAAAATTTTTAGGTATTCCAAGGGAAAGAGGCATAAAATATCTTAAATTGACTTTCTTAGATAATTGCAGTTGAAATGTAAAGTAACAATCCAGGTATTTATAAGGTTGGTGCTGTGGAGGTTGCTTCTGATAAATAGAACATAGCAAGAGGGAGGGAGGTGTAGGCAAATAAGGTATAACTGCAAAACACTCACCTGGGAAGAAAGAATGAAATCTTCCTCTTTTACCCAACTATTCTTCCCGTGTACTTAGTTAAATCTAAGCTGCTAAATGTATAAGTTCTCTCTGTATCCACTAAGTTCAGTATCCTCATTAAAATATTAATAACAACAATAACAGTCTGAGAACTTCATCTTACTTATATAGTCCAGCACTGAAATTCAATTTTATCCTGTTAATTCTAATATCATTAAAAATCCTAACTGTTCCATAAGAATTTCTGAAATATGCAACCTTCTTCTTGCCCCTGATAGTTGAGGACATTTGTTCACAACTAACTTAAATTTAACACAAACTGCTCCTTTGCCCTCGTGATAATTCACCTTAAGATCTATTTTTAATGTGATAATAGGAGAAAAGAAAATTTGATAAAGGTGAAAATGGTAGATTGGAAAATATTTGGTTGTATCATCTACTTCAGAATACTTTTTTGACATTCTTTATTCTGATCACATCATTAGGAAAGGAAATTTTAGCAAATTACAGTTTTATTTACCATAGATTAGAGGGCAAAGCAAGCAGAATGGTTTCTCTGAAGTTCTACACAATGGAATTTATTAACTCTGCTCCTGAGATTCTCAGAAATGGGTGAATCTTTCAAATTATCATCAAAGGGTCCTCCCTCTAGAACCATTTTCTATATTCTATTATATCTTGAATTTCAAATGATCATAGATTTAGAGCTAAAAAT
This sequence comes from Monodelphis domestica, assembly GCF_027887165.1. Taxonomy (NCBI): domain Eukaryota; kingdom Metazoa; phylum Chordata; class Mammalia; order Didelphimorphia; family Didelphidae; genus Monodelphis; species Monodelphis domestica. The sequence continues at coordinate 91,807,692 of NC_077227.1, forward strand.
AAACACACAGGCTAGTTCTACAATCAACTTTTAGAGACAAAGAAAATGATACCCTGGGAGGTTAAGTGATTTGGCCACACTAACAAAAGTTGTATTTATCAGAGGGGAAACTGAAACCAGAATCCTCTGACTCTCATCCACTTGTTGGATCCCATCTCTCTGTATGAAATACTTCAGTCTGTGGTCAGTTATATGTAAAAATAACAATAGCTGTCATTTGCTTTACAAATATCTCATTTTATCCTCAAAATAACTCTGGAAGATGGTACTATTTTTATCTTCATGTTATAAATGGATTTAAATCTTATCTCAGACACTTATTAGTTATGTGATTTTGGGTAATTCACTTAACCTTGGACTGCCTCATTTTCCTCCTCTATATAATGGGGATAATAATAGCACCTACTTCTCAGAATTGTGAGGACAAAATGAGATGTGACTTATAAAGCATCTTGCAAACCTTAAAGAGCTACATAAATTCTAGCTATTATTTTTAGGGAAATTTTATATATATATATATATATATATATATATAAACATATATATGAGCAAGTAAAATATTTTACTTTAAGTAAATTAAAGCTAAACATGCTACTAACTTGGAGATGAGAGTTGGTGATTGTGGAGACCTTAAAAAACAGGGCTTATTGTATTACCATTGTGAACAAGGAAGAGTTTCTGCCCTCCTTTTTTCTTTATTAAGCTCCAGAGAGAGAAGAGAAGCACATTGCCTCTGGATCAATGTTCATGGCAGAGGGACAGGGACAAGATTTCATTCCTTTCTGAAGGATGAGTTTATTAAATTGATTCTGTTCTTTGGGGTTTAGGTGGTAGTTCTGCTGGGACTGCTGAACAAAATAAAGTTCCAAGGATAGATTTCCTGCTGTGTTACAATTGCAAGAGAGAAAAAAGAAAGGTGTTTCCAGTCAACCAGCACCCCCAGTGTGTTTATACAGTTCAGATTTAATGATTCCCATGTTTATTTGAGCTGGCCGCTAAATCTATATGTCAGGGAGTGTGGGAAGACAAAATCCTTTTTAAAAAAACACATATATTGTTCTGTTGCTATTGCAAATCCAAAAGATTGCATGGGGCACTTAGAAATCCAAGCTATGGACAGTTTCCAAATTGATGTGTAAAGATTGATCTTTGGAAGCAAGGGATTATGGGAAGATAAAATCTCCACTATTTCCTTTTCTTTCACATACTTTTCAGAAATAAGGATTGTCATAAAATTTTGACTTGATGATCCTATCTCCTTCTAAAAGACTATGAAGCAATGACTTTATTGGGTAACTGAGAAGCATAAGAATGATACTACAAAAATCTTTCTGATGTTATTTTTTTTGTATGGCATTCCATGGTTGTCATCAGAAATTAATCCTCAAATGAGGATTTCAAGAAGGTTGTAGGTACTTTTCTTGACTCTACATCATCATCATCATCATCATTTTGACTGAGTCCATGCCTCCCTAGGTACAGCAAACTCTCAATGAGGAATTTCATCTAGCATTGTTTCACCGTCCAAACCAGAACAGCAGAGGCAAAGAAAGCCTGAGAAGAGCTAAAATCATGCCTCCTTATGTTCACTCCAGCTGTCATTCCACCCTCTTCACAGTCACATCTCTTTCTACAACTTCTTTTGAGAACTGTAATCAAATCACTGCTATCATTGCCTGGGAAAATGATGTGTGAATGGACTGCCCTATGTTCTAGTCAGCATCTTTGTGACTAAAGTACTAAAACTCTCTTTCCTAAACCCTATTCCTCCATATGTGTTACTTCCACTATTAAATGTACATAAACATCCCCAAGGGAGGAGATTTCTTAGGTTTCTTATTTATACATAGAATTTGGCACTTAAGTCTTAACTGTCTGAAACACAAATCAATCAACTGACCTGCCAAAGATTATACCACCAATAGTTTCAGAGGCAGAATTTGAAGCCAGGTCTTTCTGACTCCAATCTCATCAGTGGAACATTTCATATAATGAAATTTCATTTATTGACAGATAGTTCCCTGGAGAAAGCTGATCCAGAAAAAAAAACACACCATACAATGTTAGAGTGGGGAACAACCTTAGAGACCAAGTCTTATCCCACCTTTATTTCACAAAATATCTCAGAGACAGCAGAGGATTTGTTCTATATTACAGCAAATAAGTGGCAGGTATTTTAACTAGATTTCTACGTAGACACTCATAACATTAAACATTCTGGAGAAAAAGGTCAAGAAAAAAATTAATTGCATCTGCAAAGAAATTACTCCTTTCCTCAAAGTTTTCACAGATTGAAGGCTATTAGTTTTCAGACTCTAATCTCATTTTAAATGAATCTAGAAAGAAGCAACAGTGTAGATTACCTTTCAGTACATTAAACAAGTTGCCAATCATCTTTTTGAGGACAACACAAGCAGACTTCAAAAATACTCCAAGTCATGATTCTTTGACCTTTTTCTGTTAAGGAACTTTGGATAGCAATGTGACAAGTTCAAGTTCCAGGTTTGCTACTGACTTATTGTGTGAGTTGGGTAACTCTCTCTTTGGTCCCTACTTTCCTCCTCAAGAAAATTAGGGGGCCAGACTAAATGAACAGATGGTATGAGTTCTGTTCTAATCACTTATTCCACCTATTTTTTTTAACTGTAGTCTTAAAGCCAAGGAAAAAGAAAGAGGAAGGAAGCGGCACTCTTAGTGAAGTCTATAACTGTAACTATAACTGTGGTGTGAGAAGACATGGAGGCAGAATTCCTAAAAGCACACACTAAGGAGACAAGGACTAGCAAGCAGACAGTTTCCCTGAGTTTCTTGAGGTGTCCAGAACCAAACAACTTTCACATCACGTTCACTGAGGGATCATTTACTCTTTTCTTCTCTGCTTTCCACAAACACCAATGCTAATCAGACAGTATTTATTAGGTTCCTAATATGTGTCTGGCACTGTGTCACAAACACCCATAGCTGGTTTCCAACCTTGCCAACTCCATTAATGACCTGCATCAGGAATATGTCATAATTTTCTCTTCTAGTTAGGAACTAACTTGCATGCACCTTTCTGTATTTCAATTTTAGTTTCTCCAAAGTGTAACTTTTAAAAAAAATCCTAATGTTTTCCAAGTTAAATAATTAAAATATAATTAATTTTTGACTTGTTATTTCAAATTGTAATATTTGAATAATAATAATATATACTTAAAATTCAGCAAAAATTTTAATAGAAAACTGGAAAGTAATCTATTAGAAACTTTTTGTTATTCAGTCATTTTCAGTTATATCCAACTCTTTGGGATCCCATTTAGGGTTTTCTTGCAAAGATCTTACAATGATTTGCCATTTCCTTCTCTAGTTCATTTTACAGATGAGGAAATTGAGGCGAACAGGATTAGGTGTCTTACCCAAGGTCTCACAGCTAGTAAGTGTCTTAGGCTGGATTTGAACTCAAGTCTTCCTTATTTCAGGCCCAGTACTTTATCCATTGAGCCATCTCAATGCTCCTGTCAGAAACTAAATTAGGATCAATAGCTCACACTATATATTACAATATAATCATCAAATGAGTACATGACTTAGATATAAAAGGGTGACATCTTAGATAAATTGGTTGAGCTATATTTATTGCTTTATTTATTATTATATTACATTAATTAATTTATTATTATAACATATTAAATATATTTATTTAATCCCATATTGCCATGAAAACTATAGAACCATCTCCAAAGGGGATAGTCTTTGAAAAAAGAATATTCAAATAAAATTAACATTAAAAAAGCAGATCAAGAGCTTTAGAAAGTGAAAAATATTACAACAGGTTCAATGAGATACATTATTCACTGAGATTGGCTCAGATTCTTTTCAACCAAACCATTGCTTCTTAGAAGAAGCAGAGGAAAATTCTTCATGGAACATGGACATTTTTTAAAAATGACAAAAAAAAATTCCAGCCTCAGTCTTTGTTTAACTCTCTATGAGATCCTAGAACTCACTTCATCTTGAAATTTCATTTTCTCATATTTGGATATGGCTAATTACGGCATTTGTTTTGCTTGACTATAATATTTGTAAAAGTTTTGTTTTTCTTTCTTTTTTAATGGTGAAAAGGGGAGAAATATGGAAGGAAGGTAAAATGGTGGAATTTTTAATTAAAAAAATTAAATATAAAAGATATATCTCAAGATAAACAATTTCCCCTTTTCTCATAAAATCAATGTTGATTAATCTAAGTAAATCCTAAGGTACATGCTAGAAGCCATTATAACTCCAGCACAAGACAGTCTGTGGTGCACCTGGCTGGAGCTAACCTAAGGGGAAGCCCAGAGCCCTACCCAAGACTGTAATGAGGTCCTAGGCCCTACAGTAAGGCAGCCAGCAGTGCATTTAGACTATATAAGCCCAGAGTGATGCCCAAAGACCCTGTCCAAGTTTCAGATGAGGCCCTGATCCCCAGAACAAGGTATCTCACAGTGCTATGAGCCCTGCAAGCCATTATCAGTCCCTATAAGAGACTGTATCAGTGGTGTAAAGTGGCTTTCAGAGTTCCCAATGACCTTGGAAGAACTGAAGCTTGCAGAAATTTAGAACTAAAGTAAAGGGCAACAGTAAGGAAAAAATTAAGAGAGTGGCCCCTACACCCTGAGAATTGAGCTAACCTTTAAGATTAAAAGTAAAAGTCTGAAAAAAACCTTACCATAGAAAATTATTATGAAGACAAAAAAGATCAAGGCATAGACTCACAAGGAGATAGTGAGATCAAAGTAGCCACACACAAAACTTCAAAGAAAAATGGGAATTGGTCTTAGACACTGGACAATCTCAGAAAAGTATTATGAATTTAAATAAGAGAATCAGGAGAAAAATTGGGAAGAGAAATGAAAGTAATACAAGAAGAAAATAATGGTTTAACAAGGATAATTGGCCAAATGGAAAAAAGAGGCACAAAAAACTAATGAAGAAAAGAAGGTTTAAAAAATTAGAATTGGATAAATAAAAGCTAATGATTTCATGAAACATCAAGAAATAATAAAATCAAATCAAAGAATGAAAAAATAGAAGAAAACATGAAATAGCTCATAGAAAAAAAAAAAAACCTGACCTGAAAAGTGGATCCATGAGAAAAAAAATCTAAGCATTATTAGACTACCTGAAAGTCATGATAAAAAAATCCTACAAATCATATTACAAGAAATCTTCAAAGAAAATTTCCCTGATATTCTTAAACAATAGGGTAAAATAGAAATGGAAAGAATCCATGGATTACCTCCTGAAATAAATCCCCAAATGACATCCTGGGAATGTTATAGTCAACTTTAAGAGCTCTGTGGTCAAGGGAGAAAATACTGCAAGTACCCAGAAAGAAACATTTCAGATATCATGGAATCATAGTCAGTATTACACAGGATTTAGCAATTTCTACATTAATGGATAGGAAGGCTTATGGTATTGAATATGAACATGATGAAGGCAAAGGAATTATGTTCATACAGAACCAGCAAAAACTGAGTATATTTTCTCAGGGGGGAGAAATGATCACTTAATAAAATAAAATATTTCCAAGGAGCCTTGATGAAAAAACCAAAGATAAACAGAAAATCTGAAGTCTAAATACAAGATTTCAAAAGAAGCATAAAAAGATAAATAAGAAAGGGAAAATTTAAAGGAATCAATAAGGTCTTATTGTTTGTGTTCCTACATGGGAAGATGATATTTGTAACTTTTAAAATTTTTATCATTATTAGAAAAGTTAGAAGGAGTATACACAGACAAAGGATACAGGAGTAAACTGATTAGAATGATATGATATGCAAAAAATCAAGGGCTGAAAAAGAGGATTGCACTGAGAGAAAAGGGAAGAGAGAAGTAGAATGGGGTAAACTATATCACCTAAAGAACCATGAAAAAAACTATTTCAATGGAGGGGAGGATGGGAGTGGTGATGAGCAATGTTTAAAACTTACTTTAAAAGGTTTGAGTTCAGAGAGTGGATAACAACCATACTCATATGGGTATAGAATCCTATCTTACCCTATAGAGAAGTAGGAGAGGAATAAGAAAGGTGATGGTGGGGAGGGAAGTAATATAATGGAGGGGGAATGGGTCAAGTGATTAAAAGCAAAACACTTGTGAGAAGGGAAAGATTATAAAGAGAGAAAAAGAACATGATGAAAAGGGGAAAATAAGATGAAGAGGAATACACAGATGATAATCAAAACTGAATGTGGACGGGATAAACTCATTCACAAAACAAGTGGATAGCAGAGAAGATTAAAAACTAGGATTCTATGATATGTTGTTTATAAGAAATACATCTGAGGCAGGGCAATACACACAGAGTAAAAGTAAGGGGATAGAATAGAATTTATTGTGATTCTGCTGAAGTAAAAAAAGCAGAAGTAGCAGTCATAATCTAAGACAAAGCTAAAGCAAAAATAGATCTAATTAAAAGAGATTATGAAAATATATCTTGCTAAAAGGTACTATGGACAATGAAGTAATATCAATGCTAAACACATATGCACAAAATGATATAGCATTAAGATTTTAAAAGGAGAAATCAAATGAGCTTCAGAAGGAAACAGTTAAATTATACTAGTGAGGGACTTCAGCCTTATCCTTTCAGAACTAAATCTAACCCAAAAAAAAAGAAACAAGAAAGGAGTAAAGGCAGTAAATACAATTTTGGAAAAGTTAGATTTAATAGATCTTTGGAGAAAACTGAATAGAGATAAAAAGGAACATACCTTCTTTTCATCAGTACATGGTACTTACACAAAAATTGACCATGTACTAGGGTATAAAAACTTCACAATTAAATGCAAAAAAAAAAAAAGAAATAATAAATGATTCATCCTTTCCATATCATAATGCAACAAAAATTATAATCAATAAGAATCCAAGGTAAGACAAATTAAAAATTAATTGGTAATCAATAATCCAAATATAAAAAGGAGGTCAAAAATGAATTATAGAAACAATAAATAATTTCATTAAAGAGAATGGACAATGAGGAGACAACATATCAAAATTTATGTGATATGATGAAAGTGGTACTTGGAAAGAATTTATATCTCTGAACACTTATATCAATAAAATGGAGAAAAAGCAGATCAATGAATGGACATGGAACTAAAAAAATACTAGAAAAAGAACAGGTTAAAGATCCTCAATTAAAGACTAAATTTGAAATCCTACAAATCAAAGGAATTAATAAAATTAAAAGTAGGAGGCGGAGTCAAGATGGTAGCTTAGCAAGCAGCAAAAGTTCAGACCTCATGGAAGACCCTTCCTTAACTGATACAGACTGCTCCTAGGGCACCGAAATTCAATCTGAACAACAGGACAGAAGTGGGAAACCCTCCTTCTGGACTCAAATCAAAAGGTACGACCCCCAAAAGCCAGAATCCAAGAATACTCAGGGCTAAGGGGAAGGCAGAGCGAAGGTCCCAGGACCCCTCCCCCACAACCCAGAGGGCTGAGCCCCCAGCAGCAGTGGGAACCTCTGAGTGGGCAAAGGTGCTGGTTTGCAGGGTCTACCTTGTGAGCAGCAGAGTGCAGGTCTCCGAGCATCGAGCTTGGACAGTGGTGAGGAAGCCAGGGAGAAACGGGCTGTGGCTGGGTCCCTCCATCAGGCTCCAGTCTCACCATTGCCTCGGGGCACATCCAGACCAATCCAGTTAAACATAATCCCATCAGAACTCCTCAGAGTTTAGGGAGGCAGGCAAAGGCACTTGCAGACATCAGAGAAGCAGCTGGAGAGAACTGGAGAGAGCCTGGGCGGCCCAGCCTTCCACGAGTCTTCAGAGCCTCAGAGCTTCATATCACATACAGCCCAACCCACTTGAACTCAATCCAATCAAAAGCCTCCAGAGGACAGGGAAGCTAACATTTCTCCCCTAGAGACTGTACCAAGAGATCTGACAAAGCTCCAAGAGGGGAGACTGACAGCCCCAAAACCAAAACAAAATGAGAAGAGAAAGAGCACAGCCAAATACGGGGAGGAAAGAAGGGGTAAACTCGAGCAAACAACAGAAAAAGAAGAAAGAAATTACAATAGACAGCTTCTGCACAGGTAATGAGCAAAGAGCGAATGAAAGAGAGGGGGAGGACCCAGCAAAGAAAAAATCAGAAATCCCAGCGAATTGGGTACAGGCTTTGGAAGAACTCAAAATGCAATTCAAAACACAATTAAGAGAGGCTAAAGACAATTGGGAAAAGAACTTAAAAACTAAGATAAGTCATTTGGAAACAGAAAAGAGTATCTTGAAAGCCAAAATCAACCAGCTGGAAAATGAGGCAAAGAAGATGAAAGATGAGGCAAAGCAGATGAAAGATGAGGTGAAGAAGATGAAAGATGACCTCCAAAGAAAATCAGACCAAAAGGAAAAGGACGACCAAAAAGCTAAGGATGAAATCCAGTCTTTAAGAACCAGAATACAACAACTAGAATCGAGCGACCTCACAAGGCAGCAAGACACTATAAAACAAAACCAAAAGAATGAAAAAATTGAGGAAAATATAAAGCATCTCATTCACAAAACAGAGGATTTAGAAAATATTTCAAGGAGAGACAATTTAAGAATTATTAGCCTACCAGAAGACCATGACAAAAGAAAAAGCCTGGACATTATATTACATGAAATTATTAAAGAAAACTGCCCCGAAATCCTTGAACAAGAGGAAAAAGTACAGATTGCTAGAATCCACAGATCATCTCCTGTACTTAATCCCCAACTGACAACACCCAGGAATGTTATAGCCAAATTCAAGAACTATAAGACCAAAGAAAAGATATTACAAGCTGCCAAGAAGAAGACATTCAGATACCAAGGAACCACAGTGAGGATAACTCAGGATCTGGCTGCATCCACACTGAAAAAAAGAAAGGCATGGAATATGATATTCCGGAAAGCAAGGGAACTAGGTCTACAACCAAGAATCAACTACCCAGCAAAACTGACTATATTCTTACAGGGGAAAGTATGGTCATTCAACAAAATAGAAGAATTTCAAGAATTCGTAAAGAAAAGACCAGACCTGAACAGAAAATTTGATGTCCAAGCACAGAACTCAAGAGAATCATCAAAAGGTAATTAAAAAAGAGGGGGAAAAAGAAAAAAAAACAAAAAAAATTTTAAGAGACTCAATAAGTTAAAATGATATGTATCCCTATAAGAAAAGAGGTCATTGGTAACTCTTAAAAACTGTTGTTATTAGCTGGGAAGGAAAAAGAAGTATACTTAGAGAGAACAGCAACAAACTGTATAGGATGAAAGGACAAGACATAAATAGGTATATAGATATATGCATGCAAAAATACATACGCATGAGTATGCATATATATAATATATATATATATATAACTAGAGCTTAAAAATAGGTTAATATAAAAGAAATGGGAAAAGAAACAAATGGGGATGAATTTATATGTCATAAAGAAGCTCATGGTGGGAGGGGGGAGAACATCAATACACTGGAAGGGTAAAGAGGTCAGAGACAGGAAATACTCAACTTTTACATGCTTTGAAAGTGACTCAAAGAGGGAAAAACAATCCAATCCATTGGGGGCAGAGAATAGATTTGCACCCTATAGGGGAGTAGAAGGGTAACAAATGGTCTGGTGGGGAGGGAAGCAGTACAAGAGAGGGAGGGAGTGGGGGGTTAATTTTAGAAAAACAACAGGGAAAATAAGGGGGGATAAATAGGGAGGGGGGTAGAAAGGGAAGTAAAATAAGGGTGGGAACAAGGGGGACTGTTCAAAAGCAAACATTGGTGTAGAAGGAAATAGTGAAAGAAGAAAAGGCAGGTAAAGGAGCAGAAATCAAAATGCTGGGAAATATACAGCTAGTAATCATAACTCTGAATGTGAATGGACTGAACTCACCCATAAAACGCAAGTGAATAGCAGAGTGGATTAGAATCCAAAATCCTACCATATGCTGTCTACAAGAAACACATATGAGAAAGGTAGATACACATAGGGTGAAAGTAAGAGGGTGGAGCCAAATCTATTGGGCATCAACTGACAAAAAGAAGGCAGGAGTCACAATCATGATATCCGATGAAGCCAAAGTAAAAATAAATCTAGTTAAAAGAGATAGGGAAGGTAATTACATCCTGATAAAAGGCAGTATAGACAGTGAGGAAATATCTGTACTCAACATGTATGCACCAAATGGCATAGCATCCAAATTTCTAAAGGAGAAACTAGAGGAACTCAAGGACGAAATAGATAGAAAAACTATACTAGTGGGAGACCTGAACCTTCCTCTATCTGAACTAGATAAATCAAACCAAAAAATAAATAAGAAAGAGGTAAGAAAAGTGAATGAAATCTTAGAAAAATTAGAGTTAGTAGACATGTGAAGAAAAATAAATAGGGACAAAAAGGAATATACCTTCTTTTCTGCAGCACATGGTACATTCACAAAAACTGACCATGTATTAGAGCATAAAAACATTACAAACAAGTGCAAAAGAGCAGAAATAATAAATGCAACTTTCTCAGATCACAATGCAATGAAAATAATAATTAATAAGGGAACATGGAGAGGTAAATCAAAAATTAATTGGAAATTAAACAATAAGATTCTCCAAAACCAGTTAGTTAAAGAACAAATCATAGAAACAATTAATACATTCATTGAAGAAAATGACAATGATGAGATATCCTTTTAAAACCTATGGGATGCAGCCAAAGCAGTACTCAGGTGGAAATTTATATCCTTGAGTTCATATATTAACAAATTAAGAAGGGCAGAGGTCAATGAATTGGGCATGCAAATTAAAAAATTAGAAAGTGAACAAATTAAAAATCCTCAGATGAAGACTAAGTTAGAGATCCTAAAATTCAAAGGAGAAATTAATAAAATTGAAAGTCAAAGAACTATTGATTTAGTAAATAAGACTAGAAGCTGGTACTTTGAAAAAACAAATAAAATAGACAAAGTATTAGTCAGTCTAATTAAAAAAAGGAAAGAAATAAACCAAATTGACAGTATCCAAGATGAAAAAGGAGACCTCACCTCTAATGAAGAGGAAATTAAGGCAATCATTAAAAATTACTATGCCCAATTATATGGCAACAAATATGGCAATCTAGGTGATATGGATGAATACTTACAAAAATATAAAATGCCTAGACTAAAAGAGGAAGAAATAAATTACCTTAACAACCCCATTTCAGAAAAAGAAATTGAACAAGGCATCAAAGAACTTCCTAAGAAAAAATCCCCAGGTCCAGATGGATTCATAAATGAATTCTATCAAACATTCAAATAACAACTAATCCCAATATTAAACAAACTATTTGACAGAATAGGCCAAGAAGGAGTTCTACCAAATTCACTCTATGACACAAACATGGTACTGATCCCAAAGCCAGGCAGGTCAAAAACAGAGAAAGAAAACTATAGACCAATCTCCCTAATGAAAATAGATGCAAAAATCTTAAATAGGATACTAGCAAAAAGACCCCAGCAAGTCATCACAAGGGTATCCACTATGACCAGGCAGGATTCATACCAGGAATGCAAGGATGGTTCAATATTAGGAAAACCATCCACATAATCGACCATATTAACAAGCAAACTGACAAAAATCACATGATTATCTCAATAGATGCAGAAAAATCCTTTGATAAAATACAACATCCATTCCTATTAAAAAAACACTAGAAAGTATAGGAATAGAAGGGCCTTTCCTAAAAATAATAAACAGTATATATCTAAAACCATCAGCAAACATCATCTTCAATGGGGATAAATTAGAAGCCTTTCCAATAAGATCAGGAGTAAAACAAGGATGCCCACTATCACCTCTATTATTTAACATTGTACTAGAAACACTAGCAGTAGCAATTAGAGAAGAAAAAGAAATTGAAGGTATTAAAATTGGCAATGAGGAGACCAAGCTATCACTCTTTGCAGATGATATGATGTGATATGATATGATCCTAGAGAATCAACCAAAAGTTACTAGAAATAATCAACAACTTTATCAAAGTTGCAGGATACAAAATAAACCCACATAAGACATCAGCATTTCTATATATCCCCAACCCATTTCAGCAACAAGAATTAGAAAGCGAAATACCATTCAAAATCACCCTAGACAATATAAAATACTTAGGAATCTATCTGCCGAGACAAACACAGAAACTATATGAACTCAACTACAAAACACTTTCCACACAGCTAAAACTAGATCTAAACAATTGGAAAAACATTGATTGCTCATGGATGGGATGAGCTAACATAATAAAAATGACAATCCTACCCAAATTAATTTACTTATTTAGTGCCATACCCATTGAACTACCAAAAAAACTTCTTTACTGAATTAGAAAAAAACCATAACTAAATTCATTTGGAAAAACAAAAGATCAAGGATATCCAGGGAAATGATGAAAAAAATGCAAAGGAAGGAGGACTTATAGTCCCAGATCTCAAACTATACTATAAAGCAGTGGTTATCAAAACAATTTAGTACTGGCTAAGAGACAGAAAGGAGGATCAGTGGAATACACTTGGCGTAAATGACCTCAGCAAGACAGTTTATGACAAACCCAAAGACCCCAGGTTTTGCGACAAAAATCGACTATTCAATAAAAACTGCTGGGAAAATTGGAAGACAGTGTGGGAGAGATTAGGTTTAGATCAACACCTCACACCCCACACCAAGATAAATTCAAAATGGGTGAATGACTTGAACATAAAGAGGGAAACTATAAGTAAATTAGGTGAACACAGAATAGTATACATGTCAGACCTTTGGGAAGGGAAAGATTTTCAAACCAAGCAAGACTTAGAAAGAGTCACAAAATGTAAAATAAATAATTTTGACTACATCAAATTAAAAAGTTTTTGTACAAACAAAACCAATGTAACTAAAATCAGAAGGGTAGCAACAAATTGGGAAACAATCTTCATAAAAACCTCTGACAAAGGTTTAATTACTCAAATTTACAAAGAGCTAAATCAATTGTACAAAAAATCAAGCCATTCTCCAATTGATAAATGGGCAAGGGACATGAATAGGCAGTTCTCAGCCAAAGAAATCAAAATTATTAATAAGCACATGAAAAAGTGTTCTACATCTCTTATAATCAGAGATGCAAATCAAAACAATTCTGAGGTATCACCTCACACCTAGCAGATTGGCTAACATAACAACTATGGAAGGTAATGAATGCTGGAGGGTATGTGGCAAAGTAGGGACACTAATTCATTGCTGATGGAGTTGTGTATTAACCCAACCATTCTGGAGGGTAATTTGGAACTATGCCCAAAGGGCGATAAAAGACTGTCTGCCCTTTGATCCAGCCATAGCACTACTGGACTTATACCCCAAAGAGATAATAAGGAAAAAGACTTGTACAAGAATATTCATAGCTGCACTCTTTGTGGTGGCCAAAATTGGAAAATGAGGGAATGCCCTTCAATTGGGAAATGGCTGAACAAATTGTGGTATATGTTGGTGATGGAATACTATTGTGCTCAAAGGAATAATAAAGTGGAGGAATTCCATGGATACTGGAACAACCTCCAGGAAGTGATGCAGAGCGAAAGGAGCAGAAACAGGAAAACACTGTACAGAGAGACTGATACATTGTGGTACAATAGAAGGTAATGGACTTCTCCATTAGTGGCAATGCAATATCCCTGAACAATCTGCAGGGATCTAAAAAAACACTATCCACAAGCAGAAGATAAACTTTGGGAGTAAAAACACTGATGAAAAACAACTGCTTGACTATAGGGGTGGAGGGTATATGACTGAGGAGAGACTCTAAATGAACACTCTAATGCAAATACCAACAACATGGAAATGCGTTTGAATCAAGAACACATGTGATACCCAATGGAATTGTGCGTGGGCTATGGGAGAGGTGGTGGGAGGGTGGGGAGGGAAGAAAAGAAAATGATCTTTGTTTCCAATGAATAATGTTTGGAAATGACCAAATAAAAATAAAAAAAAAGAACTCTAATTAATACAGTGACTTGCCATGATTGCAGAGGGACAATGAAGATTATTATTTGAAGAATGATTTACGTATGTCTACCTCCAGAGAAAAAATTGATAAATAGAAATAAGTAAGACTTCATTTTAGATATACATATATTTTTGTCAAATGATGCCTTCTCTAATGTGGAGAGGGGAAAAGGAGAGAGTTAACTGGGTATTTAAATGTAACAAACAAGTAAATTAAATTAAATTTAAAAAAATGCTACTCATAGCCTGATAAAGAGGTAATGGATTCAAGTTGCAGAATGAAGGATATATTTCTGTATATAGCCAATGGAGGAATTTGTTTTGCTTGACTAGGTATGTTTGTTTCAAAGCTTTTCTTTTACTTTTTCTTTTCTTTTTTTTTTTCAGCAGAGGGAAAGGTAGGAGGGAGAGAAAATAAATGCTTGTAAATTTTTAATTGAATTAATCAATTTAAAAAGTGAAAGTAAAAATACTAAAATGTAAAAAAAATTAAATTAAATTAAAAGTAAGAGAACTATTGAACTAATAAAGAAAATTAGAAGTTGGCTGCATGAAAAAAATCAAAATAGACCATTTTTTAATTTGATCAAAAAAAGGAAAGACAATCTATTTACTAGTATCAAAAATGATACCAATGAAGAGAAAATTAAAGCAATCATAAGGAGCTATTTTGCTCAATTATATGATAATAAATCTGACAATTTAGATGAAATGGGTGAATATTTACAAATGTACAAATTATTCATGTTAACAAAAGAGGAAATAGAATACTTAAATAATACCATCTGAGAATCAAATAATTCCCTAAGAAAAAATTGCCAGAGATAGATTGATTCACAAGTAAATTCTACCATACATTTAGAGAACATTTCATCCCAATATTATATAAACTACTTGACAAAATAGGCAAAGAAGTCTTACCAAATTATTTTTATGACACAAATATGGTGTCAATACCTAAACTACAAAGAGAAAAAACAGAGAAAGAAAATTACAGACCAATTTCCTTAATGCATATTGATGTAAAAATCTCAAATAAAATACTAGCAAAGAGACTACAGAAATATATCACCAAGATCATTGACTATAACCAGGTAAGATTTATAGGAGGAATGCAAGGTTGGTTTGATATTAGGAAAACTATCAACATAATTGACTATATCAATAACAAAACTAACAGAAATCACATGGTTATCTCAATTGATGCAGAAAAAAATAAAACTTTGGACAAAATAACAACACCCATTCCTATTTTTTTAAAAACAACACTAGAAAGCATAGTAATAAATGGGCCTTTCCCTCACATGATTAGTATCTATCTAAAACCATTAGCAGATATCATCTGCAATGGGGATAAGTTAGAACAAGAGAAAAATGTATGACCAAATAAGGAATAGAGAACATTATAAGATGTAAAATGAATAATCTTGACCATACTAAATTTAAAAGGTTTTGTACAAACAAAACCAATGTAAGCAAAATTGGAAGGGAAACAACGAACTAGAGGAAATTTTTTAACAAATTTCTCTGATAAAAGTCTTATTTCTCACATGTATAAAAACTAAGTCAAATTTATAAGTATCAAGGTATTCCCTAATTGACAAATTGTCAAAAGATATGAATAAGCAGTTTTCAGATGAAGAAATCAAAATTATCAATAATCATATTAAAATGTGTTGATTAAAAATCACTGTTGATAAGAGAAATATGAATTAAAACAACTTAGAAGTACCACCTCATATCTATCAGATTGTTCAATATGACAGTAAAGGAAACTAACAAATGTTGGAGTGTATGTGGCAAAATTGGAACATTAATGCATTTTTGGTAAAGCTGTGAAATGATCCAACCATTCTGGAGGGCAATTTGGAATTATGCCTGAAGAGTTATAAAAGTGTGCATACCTTTTAATCCAGTAATGCCATTTCTAGATCTGTATCCCACAGAGATAAAAAATGAGGGAGGAGAAGACCTAATTGTACAAAAATATTTATAGCAGACCTTTTGTGAAGGCAAAGAATTGGACATTGAGGGGATGTCCATCAACTGGGGAAAGGCTGAATAAATTGTGATATATCATGGTGATGGAATACTATTGTTCTGTAAGAAAGGAAGAAGAGGATGATTTCAGAAAGAGCTGGACAGACCTACATCAACTGATGCAGAGTCAAATAAGTAGAGCAGGAGAATATTGTACACATTAACAGAAATATTGTGGAATGATCAGACTTGGCTAACACTCAGCAATTCTGAATGACTTATAACAAAGAATGCTCTCCATATCCAGAGAAAGAATTGTTTTAGCCAGCATGCAGATCAAAATATACATTTCTTCATTTTTTTTTATTTGGGTTTTTATTTGGGGGTTTGGGTTTTATATGAGTATTTTCTTACAACAATGAACAATATTGAAATATGTTTAGCATAACAATACATGTATAACCCAGATCACACTGCTTACCCTCTCCAGGAAGGGAGCGGGGCAGAAAACTTGGATCTTATAATTTCAGAAAACATGGTGAAAATTGTTATTACATGTAATTGGTAAAATAAGTTATTTAAAAACAACAAAAACAAATGTGACAACAACAAAAAAAGAAATGAAGGGTCAGAGAAGTAAATCTTGTCAAAGATAGCTAATGGCAAAACTTGAACTGGGTTTGTATACTTTTAAACTTTGCTAATACTCATAAAATAAAAAAAAAATTGTATTACCAAAAAGAATTGGCAGGTAATCAACATAGCAACCCACCCATTAGGTTTTCAAGACAGTTCAAATATTATCTCCCTTAACATTAGTTGTCATTTGTTTAACATGCTAAAGGGAAATGATTTGTATATTCCATACAGATTAGGACATTAGTGTATTTTAAAAAAACAAAAATAAACCCAACCACTAACAAATCCTTTTAAGAGAAAAATGCTTTCAAAAATACGTCATTAAAAGAAATTTCCACCATATTTATTTTAACATTTCAAGAACACTAACGCTGTATTTCATGAAAAATCATGATGGATGATAGAAACTGAAGTAGGGATTGAGATCAGAGTCAAAGAAGCATCCCAGTTTCTTGTTAATTGCCTCTAAGAATACCCCCTAAAAGAAGTGGCCTGAAGGTTCTTATGACACTTTCAATCAGTGGGATCACAAATCTGAGTTAGAAAGTATCTCAAAAGCAAATCTTTACCAGAATCCCATAAAATACCCCACCTGTGGTCATCTAGACTTTGCTTTTGACCCTCCACTGAGAGAAAACACATTATCTCCAGAGCCCATTCCTTTATGGAAAGTTTTTATAATTAAGAATTTTCCTCCTCATGTCATCTAAATATGACTTTAAAACTTCCTCCTTCTCTCCAAGGTCTGTTCCATGGTGACAGGGAGAGCAAGTCTAATTTTTTCCCAAATAGCTGAAGATGGTTATTGTGTCCCTCTGACTCTTCTCTTTTCCAGGCTAAATATGCCCAATTCCTTCAATCAGTCATCATGTGGCATGAATTAAAAGGCCTTCAACATTCTGGTTGCATTTCTCTAGGTGCTCTCTGTGTCTTCTAGATATGACATCCATCAACAAATATAAACTAATCCCATATTCAGGAGTTTCACAACAATGATCCTCAAAGTAAAAGATGCACATTGTTCCTGGAAAGATGACAATAGACTGAGATTTACACCTGTCCGGTGTCCAGCACAATATAATTTTCAAATTCCCTAACTTCTAGTAAAAAGAAGGAAAGAACAAGACCAAAAAGAAAGTGAAGGTATACCTCTTAAGAGTCTTTCCCTTGCCTGATAGAAAAAAAATATGACTCTTCAACCATGGAGGAGCTGAGGAGGTCCAATGCTTCCCAGGACTTTACATTTAAGTGAGGGACAGAGTCAGGGAAAAGAGCAAAGTCAAAATTCCACCAAGAATCTGTTCAACTGGTTGGCCAAAATAGATTCTATTAAAAATTTGTAGGGAAATGCAGGTTCCCAATAATTCCAGAACATCTGAATCATATGTTGAAATAATGCTGTGGAAAATTACTGAATCATAAAGGAATGGAAAAAAATTAATGGAAAATCCTATATAAAGTGATGGGGGACTAAAAGTATACATAATCAGTACAAAGATTAAAATGTAGGCAACTACAAAAACATGACAAAACTCAGGTAAAAGCACTGAACAATGTTAGTGCTTACCCAGCATCTTTCTTTTTCTGTTCTTTAAGAAACACTAAACTACTAATGTGTAAGACTAAAAATAATTATGGTGAAGATTCAGTTGGAGTACTTTGGGATTTTGTATGGTATGTCAATAAAAAAGATAGTTATACGCAAAGCAGTTTACGAGATTAAAAACTGGGAACCAAGATTGAAGCTTTGTTGTTGCAACCCAGATTATACAGACAGTAAAACATTACAAAGGAATAACAGAAATTGTTTGACATTATCTGATTCTTTAAAAACATGCTCTTTTATTCCACAGGATGCCAGGAGAATTTTCCTTACACTATTTTTCTTTTCTTCCATTCCTCTTAGAATTTGAGTCTCCTGATTTGAGAAGTTGCCATGGTCATAATCAATTTCTCAAGTAATCACTAGGTACATGAATGGTTTCATTTTTGGGTTTTTTATCTTCAGCATCAAATATAGTGTCTGGCACATAATATGCACTTAACAAATATAGTTGATATTTATGAAATGAATTATATTCTTATATTGAATTACTACTTTATTGTAGACTTGTCAGAATTATTTTGCCTAGTGCCTATATATGTATATATTGTACATATGCATACATATATACTCAACAGACTCCTGTCATCTGTTTCAGAGCAGAACCTGCCTGAATCACAATGTGGCTTCCGACCAGATCGCAGCACCATGACATGGTCTTCACAGTGAGGCAAATGCAGGAAAAATGCCTTGAGCAGAACCTGAGTCTCTACACTGTCTTCATAGACCTGACAAAGGCGTTCGACACAGTGAACGGGGTCACATTGTGGGTGATCCTTAGCAAGCTCGGTTGCTCAGCAAAATTCGTCAAACTGATCCAGCTCTTTCATGTCGACATGACAGGGGAAGTCCTATCTGGTGGAGAGACTTCCGATCTCTTCAACATCTCCAATGGCATGAAACAAGGCTGTGTCCTCGCTCTGGTACTATTCAGCCTATTTTTCACCCAAGTATTACGACATGCTGTGATGGATCTAGATCTGGGCGTCTACATCAAATACCAACTGGATGGCTCACCATTCGACCTTCACCGCCAAAGACAACAGAGAGACTCATCCTGGAAGCTCTCTTTGCAGATGACTGTGCTCTCATGGCCCACCAAGAAAATCACCTCCAAACCATTGTGGACAGGTTCTCCACCGCAACAAAACTGTTTGGCCTGACTATCAGCCTCAGCAAATCAGAGGTGCTGTTCCAACCTGCACCAGGGAGGCCAACGAACCAGCCGTGCATTACAATTGATGGCACGCAGTTTTCTAACGTCAAGTACCTGGGCAGCACCATCACCAACGACGGGTCCCTAGACCATGAGATCAATGCCAGGATCCAAAAGGCCAGCCAGGCACTCGGGTGGCTGCGCTGCAAAGTCCTCCAACACAGAGGTGTAAGCACTGCGACGAAGCTCAAAGTGTACAACGCAGTGATCCTCAGCTCGCTCCTGTACGGTTGTGAGACATGGACGCTGTACCGGAAGCACATGAAGCAGCTGGAGCAATTCCACCAACGCTCCCTCCGGTCAATCATGAGGATCCGATAGCAGGACCGAATCACCAACCAGGAAGTCCTCGACAGAGCCAACTCCACCAGCATCGAAGTGATGGTCCTCAAAACCCAGCTACGATGGTCTGGACACGTCATCCGCATGGACCCCCAGCGAATACCAAGATAGGTATTCTATGGTGAACTGTCAGCTGGACTCAGGAAACAAGGCCGACCAAAGAAAAGATTCAAGGATCAGCTAAAGTCCAACTTGAAGTGGGCTGGCATTACACCAAAGCAACTAGAACTCGCTGCTTCTGTCAGAAGCAGCTGGAGAACCCACATTAACCATGCCGCCGCCGCCTTTGAAGATGGGCGACGTCGACGTCTTGTCGCTGTGCGTGAACGCCGACACCAGACCACAGCCGCACCTCCCGTAACAACTGGCCTCCCAGGCCCCATGTGCCACAAACTGTGCGCCTCAGCCTTTGGACTCCAAAGCCACATGAGGGTACACTGTAGATGAAACTGCACAAAGACAATCATCATTCTCGGTCACCCAGAGACTACCACTATATTAGATACATGATATGGATAATGATAGGTAGAGACATACAGATTTATAATGATAGGCAGATCAATAGATGATTATAGATGAACAGATGGATACGAAGATAGATGATAGATGGACAAGATAGAAAGATAATGATAGACAAATCAGATGGAAAGATATTGATAAATGGAGAGAAAGAGATAAATAATTATAAATGGGCAGAAAGCTAAAAAGGTAGATTAAACATACAGATAGATAGACTAGTATAAAAATAAATGATATTCAAGAGGAGAACACAAATCCCTACAAAGTAAACCAATGCAGAATATTCAAGGAAAAAATAACTGGATGGTTATTAATACTTGAAATCCAGCTAGCACACTCTTCTGAATTTACTAATTTTTGATGTTAAGTTTCATGTGATATTCTTTTCACTTTATGCTCTGCATGCTGTGGCTTGCAACATTATGCATTTATTTATCCCACTGTACTATTTCCCAAAAATATCTTGCAAAAAGTTATCTTTCTTCCTTTTAAATTAGCCATTAGCTACAAATACCCTCTTGATTCAAAGATCATGGTCCCCAACTAATTAAACACAAGGGAAGTTTCTCTGACTGCACAAATGAGTTTATATCATACATTCACTAATTCTTCAAAGAATGTACATGTTTTGCTTTTATTCATCTGACCATGTTTTGTATTATCCTAATGGAATGTGAATAGATACTGATTTTTTTGTCTTTGTGTCCCCCAGAATCTACCATGCATCAACTAGGCACTTTAAAAATAGTTGCCAAATTGAATTTGATTTTTGCAATCAAATCCATTAAGATGTATTTTGTTTTTTCAACCTCTCTTTGGGCATATCTTTATAATAAGGTAGAACAGGAGTTCTTAGTTTTCTGTGTGCCATGGACCCCACTAGCAGTCTTAGTGAGCCTAAGGACCTTTTCTAAAATAATACTTTAAATGCATATGACACATAAAATTAAAAAAGAAACCAATTATATTGTAACATAATTATTAAAATATTTTTAAAGCAAATCAATGGCCTCTAGGTTGAGTCTCTAATATAGAGGAAACATCAGTAACCTAGGAGAAAAGAAACCTAAGTCCTAGTTCAGACTCTCTCAGTTGACCTCATAAAGAAGATATTTATCCCAACTGGGCTTCTTTCCTCCCTTTAAAATAAACAAGGTGGTCACTAAGATTTCAGATTCCCTCTTCAGCTCTAATATTCTGACTTCTAACCCAAAGATTTGCTTCTAGCTCTTGAAATAAGAGAGGAAATCTTTCCAAAATATTTTGAAACTGTCTTATTCGTTGTCTTTGGAAAGAATAGAAATGCAAGTATATTTTTAGAAACACTGCCACCAAGAATATTTCACAGAGGAAAATGTTTGCCAGGCTTAACCAGGTAGTTCATCATCAACCAGGTATTAGCATCTCTATAATTTTTTTCAGCAGATAAATTAAACTTCTTAATTATAGAAATATGGTAAACCAAGGACTGGGGCAAGGAGTCATTCAGCCAACCTACTAACACTTATTAAGCATCTCATATGTGCCAGGCATAATGCACTGGGTCAGGAAAATCATTTTGCTTTGCTTTGAGTCAGGAAAGAGCTTCATAGTTCAACTACTAAACCAAAGGATTTCCTTTGGTAAATATAGTTTACCCACAGTGGCCTTCTATTTAAAAATTCTATTAGCAAGAATGATTTTGAGGCAATGAGATACAATTAATGATTGAATCTAAGAGATTTTGAATTTCTAAAACCAGTTATTTTCTTCCATAAGTACTCTCAATATCCTTCATGAATTTAAAGGGTTAAGTGTAGCCTCTGGAAAAGGGTTGGCAAATTGTCCACTTTAAGCTATACAGCACCTATTGGCCACTCTCTTGTTGTGTGTATATATTTATTATCTATAAAGATATTTGCTCTGTTACCTTTTCTATATTACCTTTTATTTGCCATCTGTCTAAGTGTTGACTCAATCTATCATTTAATTTATGATTCCCATATTTATTTAATGAAGGAAATGATTCTGTGATTATTTTTCCATTTTTTTTAAATGCTGCATCAAATTCAACAGCTGGAAAATAGAAATAAGGGATTTAAACTTTAGGAACAACAGAGGTTTTTGAGGAGTCTTTTTATAGATTTGTCTTTCAATCTCTTCATCAGCCTCATCCTATAATCCTAGAATCCTAGAATGATCCAGTCAATCATACTATTCCCTACCATAGTATAGGTTGATCACATTTCTAAAAAAAAGTAGAAAAAAACTTTAGTGAAAATAAAGTTGCTGAACTCTGAAGCCTAAATTGTGGATTAATAAAATGGTCAAAGGTAAGAAATAACTTTTAATGAAATAGGAACAATTCACCAAAAAAAGCAAATACCTTCTTCAGGAACATCTTGCTTGATTTAAAATGTTGGAAAGTTTTATCTACACAAAATTATCTTAAAAAATAATTAAAGTGAGGAATGACAGGCTTTCCTTAAAACACTTTTATTATCAATCATCAAATAGCTTTTATTGAGCACCTATTATGGTAGTAGGACTTTACATTTCTGACTGTGCTATTTAACTTTTTTATCAATGATTTCCATAGAGGCAGAGATGGTATGTTTTGCAGGTTTGCAGATGAAATAAAGCTGGAATAGGCAGTTAACCTACTAGATGATCCAGTTGGGATTCAAAAAACAAAGCTATAATTTGGATGAATTTATAGAAATTAAATTTTAATTATAGATAGAAGTAAATATAAATCTTAAACTTGGTTCACAAGAACAGCATCCTAAGTATGATAGGGGGTGGCAAGGCAAGGCAAAAGGTTATTTGAAAAAAATCTCGAAGTTTGAATGGATGGCAAGCTCAATATGAAACAGTAAGTTGGCCTGACAGAAGCAAATAAGATCTTTGGCTGCATTGAATGAGGCCCAACATTCAGAAATGAGACGGTGATGACACTTTGCTTTGGTGAGACCACATTTTGAATATTATGTTTAGATCTGGGCATAAGATTTTCAGAAAGATGCTGAGAAACTAGAGAGCATTCAGAATAGGGTAGACAGGCTTTAACTTCACCTATAGAAGGAACAGGGAATGATTAACCTGAAAAAGAGAATCATGGAGGCCGATGGGGTTAAGGGAAAGAATAATACTTTTTTTTTTCATTTGTTTGAAGGACCATCATGTACAAGAGGAATTAGACTTGTTTTCTTTTGGTCCCATATGGAGTAATGGGTAGAAGTAAAGAGATTTAGGTTTGATAAGAGAACAAACAAAAAGGAATAGAAAGGACACAAGGGAATTGTGTTACTACATTGCTGAATGTAATGTAGTCTTTAAAAAAAATAAAAAGAAATCCATAGTTTCCTATACAATCTCTTTAATGTACTAAAATATCTATTGATGATTTAGTTTATAACAAAAAATTTGTATATTAGTAAAAGAAAGGTTGGAGGATCTGCCAGCATCGATAAAGGTGAATCTTAAGCTTAGCTTGAAGTCGATTGGACTTGCTTGACTTCTGAACTTCCATCTGTCTCTGAAATTCTGTGATTCTGTGCTACATCTAAGAATGCTAATAACTCATCTTTATATAGCATTTCATTGTTACAAAGAACTTTACATGCAAGTCTTTTGATATTCCCAACAACCCTTCTGGGTCTGGTAATATTATCTCCATTTGTCAGACAGAGGAAGCAAGAACTCCAAGAAATTTTGTCATTTGATTTGTTTAAGCCTCAGTTTACTTGTCTCTAAAATTAAGGAATTGGATGAGATGATCCCTAATTTCTTGTAACTTGAATTCTTTTCACTTATGATTTATTCAGCATTATGTAGATGCTATGGTTCTAGGCTTAGACTCAAACTTCTGACTCTTCTTCTGATGCCTTCACACCTTTCCAGTTTTTTTTTTACCCTTTTCCTTCTCTGAAACAAAACATTCCATTCCCACTCTTCACTGGAGACCTGTACTGTCCTTTGAACTAACTGCTAAAGCCCCTACTCTGAAGATTAGCTTTCATCGATATTGTATATAGCATATATGTATCTAATTACTTATAAGTTGTTACTATCATTAGAATATAGGCTTTTTTTGAGGTCAGGGCTACTATTACCTTCCTTTGGTCCCTAGTGCTTAGCATAATGCTTGACACATAGTACACACTTTATGTTTGTTGATTTGTAGTTTGAGTGACTTTAAGAATAGAGTCATTTACACCTCGCTATGTTGTCTCTCATCAGTCTCACCACCAATTAATGGAATAGGACCCTTTAAAATTTAGTAGTAATGAGTGCTATTTCAAATAGAGTGTTCTGCTTAAAAGTCTTAAATAACTACTTCATAAAGAGGTAAGTGCCTTGTCCTTGACTTAGGAACAGTTACAAATGACCAAACATGTGAAGTGGGAGGAATTTTAAATCCAAATTCCATTTTCCCTAGATCCTAAGACTATTCCCTGTGCTTTTCCCCAATTCAGACTATTTGGGGATTGGCTGACCTAAACAGAGGTTCCTTCTCAACAAGGTGTTGTTACCTAGGAGAGTAACTTAAGAAATCATTTCAACTTATACCTCATATGTCTCAGGGCTGCTTTGAAGAGAAATATGTTTAAACTTAAAATCACCATATAAATGTGAGGTTTTTTTAATCAAAAAGCTTTCATTCTCCTGATTATTTATCATACAACAAGAAGAGGTATTTTCTCTTCTAGATTCATTTAGTTGAATGCCTTAAATTATCTAGGCTGTTCACACTTGATTTAATATCTTCCATTGCCTGATTCAATAGAGATGTTCTTAATGAAAAGGTTTCTCTTCTTATT
The DNA here is from genome assembly GCF_027887165.1 of Monodelphis domestica. Classification (NCBI taxonomy): domain Eukaryota; kingdom Metazoa; phylum Chordata; class Mammalia; order Didelphimorphia; family Didelphidae; genus Monodelphis; species Monodelphis domestica. The sequence goes on from NC_077227.1 coordinate 91,832,779, forward strand.
ATTTTAAATGGCGTGAAATGATTGTTTGATTCAATTGATTGCCACTCAACACTTAAACAACTTTTTTTTTTTTGCATAACCCTTTGACTTCATCTCTGTAACAAACTCAAACTCTTCAAAGCAGATTGGCAATTGCTCTGTAATTTATAGTATTAGAGCATTTCCTGGGGACACCAAAGGGCAAATGAGTTGCCCAGGGTCAACTGGCCACTCTGGGAATGTGTTTCTAATCCCAAATAACTGACTTAAAGAAAATGTTAAGAGCAAACCTGTTTGTAATTTGGGGCCTTATTATACTCAAGTAAATGGAAAGAGAAGATTGTAAAGCTGACTAGAGATCACAGTTGTATTGATCTGGTTTGGAAAGTTTTATAGGAAAGATGAGACAGTCTTGAGGCAGTCGTTTGTCCAATAAAAAGGGCTTCAATTCTGATCACAAATTGTGCAGTGAATCCATGAGTCTTCTAATGGGTTATAAGACTCCCATTATTTATGCCGGTATATGCCATAAAATTCCAAGTTTAAAGACTCCTTAATGCATCATTTTTAGCATTAACATATATCCTCCTTTTAAATTACAGAATTTAAGAAGTGGTTTTCCTTCTACCTCTCTGACTTTTCTTTCTCATATTCCTGATTCAGCATCTAGATCACATTTTCTCACTGTGAGTATTTGACAAGTCTCTTTTCTGAACTTAATAGTCTTCTCTCTCTACACACACTTTTATCTCAGTGACTTCATTAGTTCTCATGTATTAAATAGACCTTTCTATACAAATAATTCACTGATCTTAGCACTTAGACATTTTGAACTGGATGTCCCAGAGATATCTCAAATTGAATAGGTACAAAACCAAATTTATGAGTTTTCCCTAAAACTAACTTCTTTATTTCTGTTTAGGGCACTACCATACTTCTAGTCTCTGTTTCATAACTTCAGCATAATCCTGAACTTCTCCCTCTTTCTCACCCCCAATCATTGCCAAATTTTGCCATTTTTTCTATTGCCACATCACATTTTGTATTCAACTGCTTTTCTCACTCATTACCCACCAACTAAATTATTATAATAGCCTCCTGATTTATCCCCTCTCAAGTGTTTCTTCCATATAGCTACCATGGTGTTTTTTAAGTATATATCTGACAAGGTCATTCCCCTAACTCAATAAATCTTGGCTCCCAATTATGACTAGGGTAAAATATAAACTCTGTTTATATTTTAAAGCCCTTCAAAACCTAGCATCAACCTCTATTTCCAACAGTCCTGTACATTATCCCCCATTAATATTCTAGAATCTAGCCAAACTGGCCTCATATACAACATAATGTCTTCCATTTTAGCACATTTGCACTGGCTGTCTTTAATTCCTTAAATATACTTCTTCCTCATTTCCTCTTCATAGAATTCTTCTCTTCATTCAAGATGCAGCTTAAGAAACTTCAAAATCCAATTCCACAATTGCTAATGTTCTCCCTTGAATTTAAGTACTTTGTATTTATTAATATTTATTGTCTGTATATTTATTCTGTAAAAACTTTTTTTTCTATAATTACTTCCCTGATTAGAATGGAAGCTTGTTAAGAGGAAGGAATCTCTCTCTCTCTCTCTCCTCTTCTCACATCTCTCCTTTCTCTTCTCTCCTCTCTCTCTTTCTCTCTTCCCCCTCCCTCTCTCTCCCCCTCCTTCTCATTCTCCCCTCCCTTCCTCTTTCTCCTCCCTCCTTCTCTCTCCCTCCTCCCTCCCTCTCTCTCTCTTCTCTCTTCTCTCTATCTGTGTGTCTGTCTCTTCTCTCCCTCCTCCCCCAGGCAAAGTGCACTTAATAAACCCTTGTTGAACTAATGCACTACTGGTGGAGTTGTGAATTGATCCAATCATTCTGGAAGTCATTTTAGGAATTAAGCCCAAAGGGCTTTAAATGACTACTTGCCCTTTGATCCAGCCATACCACTGCTGGGTTTGTACCCCAAAGAGATAATAAGGGAAAATACATGTACAAAAATATTTATAGCCATGCTCTTTGTGGTAGCAAAAAAACCACTGGAAAATGAGGGGATGCCCTTTGGGGAATGGCTCAACAAATTATGGTATCTGTTGGTGATGGAATACTATTGTGCTCAAAGGAATAATGAACTGGAGGAATTCCATGTGAACTGGAACGACCTCCAGGAATTGGTGCAGAGTGAAAGGAGCAGAAAGAGGAGTACATTGTACACAGATACTGATACACTGTGGCACAATTGAACATAATGGACTTCTCTACTAGCAGCAATGAAATGATCCAGACCAATACTGAGGGACTTTTGAGAAAGAATGCTATCCACATCCAGAGAAAGAACTGTGGGAGTAGAAACACAGAAGTAAAACATTTCCTTGATCATATGGTTTGATGGGGTTATGTTTGGGGATGTAGACTCTAAATGATCACTCTAGTGCAAATATTAATATGGTACTAGGTCTTGATACATGTAAAACCCATTTAAATTGTTCATTGGCTATGGGAGGGGAGAATGAGGGGAGGGAAAGAATATGAATCATGTTACCATGGGAAAATATTCTAAGTTAATTAATTAAATAAATTTTAAAAATAAACCCTTGTTGAATGATTTAATGCTCTTGGTTGCTGCCTAGACCAAGCCATACATGAAAAGAATCCCCAATAAAATATACCTGACAGGTGGTCATCCATGTTCTGTTTGAAGACCTCTAAGAGGGGGAACTCTAACTCTCAAGGCAACCCATTTTATTTATGAATATTTATTTATTTATTTATGAATGATTTTAATGTTTAGAAAGTGTTTCCTGACTTCTAGCCTCTATGTGCCTCTTTTTAACTTCTATTCATTGTTCTTAGTTTTATCCTATGAGACCTAACAGGATAAGTCTAATCCCTTCTCCCTGACAATTCTTCAAATACTTGAAGAAACCCATTCTGTCCACCCCAAGTCTTTTCTTCTCTAAGCTAAACATACCGAGTTCCTTCAACTTAGAAGAAAATTTATCTGTTTGACGCTGACATTATCCATTGTTGCTCAAATGTGCTCACTGTGACAGTCAGATGATATGAGTAATATTTTACACTTTGGTTAACTGGGTTTGATGGTGCATGCCTGTAATCTCTACTATTGGAGAGGTTGAGAATAAAGGGTCATTTTAGCTCAGGTCATTTAGCTGAGATGCAGTAGGACTAATGCTCCTCAGACTGGTACATTAAATTCCAAGCTGAATAAGGAGAGGCAATCCATTCCAGTACAGAAGTCAAGTAGGAGAAAGAATCAGTGGAGGAATTTCTCACACCTAGAGTGATCCATCCTTTCAAAGTCACAGATCCTTCACATAATCCTGTATTCTTTCCCAAATCCTAAACCTACTTGCTACCTGTTTAGGGATCAAACTAGAGCTTTCCCCATAAATCTACAAATACAGCTGCATTGAAGTCTTCAATATAATATACGACCCTGGTGTCTGTACTACAATAGTTTATTGTCTTTCTGTTTGTGGAAAAATATAAAGAGGTGATCAGTTGCAGCCCATTCCTTTAAGACAGAACCAAAGAAAAATCCCAAGATAATCTCTTTGAGCTGTGTGGAATTGTATTTACTTTCAGAGCCACTCCTGAGATTTACAGAGTCTGTGAAAACTGCAAAGACTGTCTCCCGTTGCTCCCCGATTGTATCATGTAGGAGTACCCAGCCTCTGGAGGCATCTTCCTTGGCCACCTATCCCCAACCACATCTGTTGCCTTTGGCTCTGCCTGGGAAAATGAAAATCTCAGGTGTGTCAGCAACAAGAAGGTATCCATGGCACAAGTTTAAATATCCAGGAATCATCCAGGGGTGGGTTTTTATTGTTCATAAAGTCAGCAAAGACAAACCACCTGAGTAGTTCCAGATGTTAAATCAACAAAACTGAACTTTTCAGGCTTATGTGGGTTGAGGTGGGTGCGAAGACTGGTAATAGAGTGCCATTTAAGAATGGGAATAGGGTTTCATTAGAGAATTATGAGCCCACACATAACAGATCTAAGTGACTCTAAATGAATCCTTATCACCTTAGGACCAGAACAGCTCTATGACTCTCATCATACAGCTACTTTTTCAGCCAAAAATCAAAAACAAAAAACAATCAAGCTTCTTGAAGATGGACGTCTTGACTCCCTGCAGATTTCAGACAATATTTTAAAATCAGCTCTCCTCCTCAGATGGATAAAGTGACATGAGGGTCCAATGGCCAAGAGAGATTTCTCCATGTTGGTTCATGTGCCAATGAATATGGAACAGAACCAGAACTATAACTTAATACCTCTGGTATTTCAACAATGAATTTCCTCAATGTTATCCAAGGCACCTTGCTTTGAGAGTGGGTAATGCAGGGATATATTACAAAGCGGTAAGTTACATGACTTGAATGGGCTTATGGCCAAGATGCTGGAATCTCTTGCCATAAATCTTCAACCTTTTGTAGGTGTGTATATGCTGTGAAAGTTTATCTGGAAGAGTCCAGAAAACTGAAAGTCCTGATAACAAAATACAAAATGACTGCATGGTCTTACTGCATATAACTTTGCCGTGTGGCAAAGAATTTTTATGAGCTCTAGCAAAGTTGAACAATCTCTTCTTGAGATATCTCAGTGGGGGTGACCAGCTATTCACTATTCATTCATTTTTTAAACCTGGGACCTGGAAAATAATATGATTTCAGGCCTCAAATGCTGTTACATTGGTCAATGGATAAATGGAAGCTTCAAGGTCATCTAAATGAATAGTACTTTGCCCATGGTAAATATTTTTTCATTCATTCGTTTGTTCATTCACACTAGCATGCTATGGCAAGACTTCATATGCTGTTACAGAAGGAGATAAATAATAAATCACCATCCAACTGTCCTACAGGATAACTGCTATGTATAAGTAGAAATTTTCTACCTTTGAACTGCGTTCTTCAGAAGTCCTTTTGATTTTCCCAGCATCCTTTTCCCTTTGTTTACCTATGACTACATTACTGTTTATAAGTTTCTGTAACTCCTCCCTCTTTCCTCTCTTCTCTTGTGATTGACTGCGGTTTGTGTTAGATACCTCCTATTTAACTCTAGTTTTTATTTTCATTATTTAAATAAGTCTTATAAATATAATGCTTGAGTTATTGTATATTAATTTTAATTCTCATAGTGACTCAAATGGTTATAAGAATTACTTTTTCCCTATTGTACTTCAATGGATCTGTAACCTCATTGATGTCCTGATAATTTTTTCGAATGCATCCTATCACCTGCCTGCTCACCCTGTGTTTTCTGTCATCCCATAATTCTACAAAAAGAAATCCTCCCAGGGTGCTACAGGACTTGCTTTCTCTTGGCAGTGTGTGGAAACCAAAGACCACATGCAGGCTGTCTAGTGGGTAGCCCTCACTCTTGCCATATTACTGGCTCATATATTTTCTTTAGTCATACATGTCTCCACTGACATTTTTTAAGCTGTTTCTCTTGTAGTGTCTCATGGGGAAAAAATGAGGATGACATCTGATGTCCAAACCTCCCCTCATTTGAAGTTCTTTAAGTGATCAAAATGTAAAGAACTTCTTAAAGTTCAGGAGAAAATATCCTCCTGAAAGGCAACTCACTTGGGATATATATTGGACAGATCATTTTTATTTGTAAGGAGTCTTTAAAAATGTAAAAGAGCTGGCAGGAAAATGTAGAAAGAGTGCTTCCAGGTGGCTGCAGGTTTATAACCCTGCTAAATTCCCAAAGGTAAACTTCACCTTGTCCTGCTAAAGTTGAATACTTGAACCTTTTGAGGACTTGTGAACTGACAAATTGAGGAGAAATAAAGAGAGGGTGAAATAGTGGAAGAGTTGTTTGGGTCTCTTGTTGAGGGGGAATGATTTGTTTTTAAATTTTATTGAAATTAACTGGTGTTAATTTCATTAAATGATTTCAATTTCTCCATGAAGCACTGAACTTGCTTTTAGGAAAATCCCAAGTTCAAATCCTACCTTGATGTTCAAGAATTTTAACCCCTCTCAGTATCAGTTTTCCCATCTGTAAAACAGGCATAACCATAGCACTGATTTTTGAGAATCAAATAAGATAATAAGTGTAAAGCATTTAACAATCCTTAAAGGAATATATAAGTGTGAATTATTATTATAACTTTTTTTGAGAACTGATCCTTTTGTCTTTGGCAGGGAGGGAAGTTAAGGGGAATTATTGTGATTTAGCTAGTCTTTAAATTTCCAAAATATTTTTGTTACCTTTAAACATGAATTATTTCACTTTGAAAAATCTGAGAAGTCCTATAACTATCTGACTTTCCTGCAAGACAAGCTAGCTGATGAATAATTCCTTCTCAACCAATTTACTAATGGAAAGGAACTTCCCAACTGTTTTAATCTCTGAGTCTAATATCTAAGAGATTTTTGATAACCAAAATATTTCTAACATCCAATTTGAAGAAAGAGAATATTGTAACTCCATATAGCATTGTGTTTTCATTAATGGAGAAGTTCCTCAAATATTGGAGAAATTGCTTAATTCAGTTCGAAGTAGTGCAATGAATATTGATGAGATTTCCTATACTCCCATAGTGGGTAAATGAAGATGGGAAAAAGTTCTTTTCTCTCCTTCAAACATCATACACATCCTCACAAATAAAAGAAACCCTATTTTTTATAGAGTATTCCAGCTAAGCTATCCCTGTCTATCCTAGATTTGATTTAGACCAAAAACCCTTCTCCGAAGGATTTTTCTTAAAGTGCACAACGAATTTTAATGCCCAGTCATTAAATGGTATTTCTTACTCCTAAGAGACCAGCTAAAATAATTACATATTTAGAAATAGTCTTTTTTAAAGCTGAAAAGAGAATTTCACAGATGATATTGGCATTATTAGGTGGCATAATTCAACATCTGAAAGTAATCTAGTTATATCAAACTTAAACATATTTTATATAATCCTCTGGGACAAACGGATCATACTCCTCGGGATGATGTGTTTAGTCAAAGTAGAAGGCTGCCCAGTGCATTGAAAAAGCTAGAATAACCAACATATGGTTTAATCACTAGTTTCTTCCCAGTGTATATTTATGTGGTGATGTCAACATGGTGGCTTAGATCTTTTGAAGCCATATTGAGCTGCATGGTATTTGAGAACTATCAAACAAACCCTCTAGGAAAAAAAAGGTTCAGTTAGATCTGGTGTGGGGCTTTCATACTAGTTCACAGTTTCTCAAAGCAAAGAATTGAACAAAGAAATCAATCTTTGTATGGATTTTAAAACCACAGTAGCATAGTCTTTTGACACATGAGTTACTTGAATTATTGAGACTGGCTCCAGTTTCAAGCCGTGTTTATTGCCTTAATGTATTTATTTAACCCAGAATTGCCATAATAACTACAGAACCATCTCAGCAGGGGATGGCCGCTGACAAAGAGAACATTCAAATAAAATCAATATATAAATAGCAAACAAATCAAGAGCTTTAGAAAGCAAAAGATGTTGTAACTTGGGCACAATGAATGCTTTATTCAGCCAAATGAGTTTAGATTCTCTTCAACCAAACTATTTCTTCATGTAGGAGGCAGTGCTGGGTTCTTGATAGGGGGTTGGGGGGTACACCACTGGAAAAATAGTATTCCAGCCTCTGCTCTCTGTCAAAAGCACAGGAATCACTTCACCTTGAGGCCTCAATCTTTTCTCCCTGCAAATTGGGAACTAAATCACCAATATCCCTTCTAGCTCTAGAATTTAATGTCTGGAATTTTAAAATTGTGAGAAAGGGCAACAGGCAAAGATATACAGAGGTGTATTTGTAGGTCAGGTCCTGCAAGTCCTAGGTGCTAAGGGTTACCATTTTTCTCTAAAATGTATTGGCTGTTTCCCCAAATGATAAATAGCTAGATGATACTAACAGGCAGTTTTCAGAAGAAGAAATCTAAGTTAGCCTTAGTTACATGAGAAAGTGCTCAAACTTGTTGATAGAGAAATGTAAATTAAAACAACTGAAGCTCCAATTCATACCCATCAACTTAGGAAAGCTGACAAAAAAAGATCAATGACAAATGCTGGAGGGGTTGTGGGAAAACATATTAATTTTTACTCATGGTGCTATGTATTGGTCTAGCCATTTTGGAAAGTACCATGGAACTGTAATGGAGGGATTAGAAGGGATAAGGGGGAATGGAGTAGAGAGGGTGAAGAGATTGTCCTTCCCCTCCCTTCCTTTGGGGGGGTAGCCAAGTCCTGTCTCCTTGAGAGAGGGAGTATGTCTCCTCAGAGAATGTTTCTGGGTAGACAGGAGACCAGAGGGGGAAGCCTTAACGATTGACAAGATACTCCCCTCTGAGGATCCTTAAGAGACAAGGTGATTTTCTTATGCCTCTGCCTTCCCTGGAGACATCAACTGTCTGTCTCCTTCAGGACCTTAGGGTTGTTCTCCTGCCAAGGAGAGATGTCTGTTCCTTGAGTCTGGCAGTCTTAGATCACTGGGATCTAGAAGCCAACCCCCCTTTTTTGGGAAGAAGGATGACCCTCCCCAAGAGATGAACCTCCTTTACTATTGTTAAATTGGCCTAGACCTAGAGCTTGAATACCATGGGATTTATTTGGGTTCAAACAAGGAAGGGGTGGTAAGGGTATCAAATGGGAGAGTGGTAAACAGGGAAATGGGTGAACAGGAAGCATTATAACTTGTCCTCCCTGGCAGATGGACACTCCAATATCTGGGGTTCAAGGCTTCTCAGCCTTGATCCCTCTTCTTGCCAATTGCCTGTCAGTACCTGCTTTCAAGTTAACTAAATTGAATATGGGAGTCCAGGGACAGATAAGAGAGAGAGAAAATGGAGAGGGAGATCCTTGAAAGGGATCTCTGGGAATGGCTTTCTTCAATGTCCCAGTCTCCAAATCCACTGATGGCTTTTATGGCTGTTATTGAGGGTTGAGTGAGAAGTATCCAGGGATTCAGAAAGAGACACTTAATCTCCAGAGAGACAGGCTTCTTCCCAGCCTAGTAGATCTAACTCTTCCCTCAGGCTCCCAGCTGGAAGTGAAGTGGCCAGTTCTTGCTCCAAGCTTCTGATTCTCTCAATGGAATTTTCAGTTTTTTCTTCTTGCTATTCCCCCAGACTCTCTTCAACTAGTCTCTGTCAGAGACTGTTCCCTGCTCAAAGTGAATTATCTCTCCTCCTACTTTACAGAACTATATCCAAGGTTATTGAACTATGTATACCCTGTGACCCATAGCAATTCATTTTGGTCATAGCAAAGAAACTTGAAACCAAAAGGCTGCCAACCAATTGGGGAATGGCTGAAAAAATTATAGCATGTGGATGTAATAGAGTATTGTGCTATAAGAAATTTAAAAAAAAAGATCTGGATTGAGAGTCAGACCCAGAGACAGAAGGTCCTGGGTTCAAATCTGGTCTCAGACATTTCCTAGCTGTGTGACCCTGAGAAAAGTCACTTAACCCCCATTGCCTAGCCAATACACAGTACAGGTTTTAAGACAGAATGTAAGGGTGTTTTTTTTAAAGAGAGAATGAAGTTTACAGTTTCAGAGAAACTGGGAAGAATTGTATGAACTAATGCAGAGTGAATTAAACAGAACCAGAACAATTTATACAATAACAACAATATTGCAAAGGCAAACAACTTTGAAAGACATAAGAAAGCTGATCAACATAATAATTCACCGCAATTCCACAGGACTTACACTGAAATATGCTACCCACCTTTGACAAAGAGCTAATGGACTCAAAATACAAACAGACATATTTTTTTGAAATAACCAATATGTGAATTTTTAACTGATAAAATTGTGATGTCTTAAAGAATAACAAGGAAGGTAAGAAAGGAAAGGTAGTAGCTTCATTTTGGGACTTATTGAGTTTGGGTTGTCTCAAGGACATCCAGTGTGATAAATCCAATAGGCAGTTTGAAGCTATAAGACTAGAGTCAAGAAGGAGGTTTAGGGTTGGATAAACAGAGCTGAGAACATCTGATAGAGATGATAATTGAATCCATGGGATCATCGAGTATATAGAGGAAAAAAGAGCCCCAGACAGAGTCTTAGGGGGACCCTTAAATTTAGTGGTCACAATCTGGATGAAAATGCAACCAAGGATCTATATGAACTCTCACATATAATGCCAGATGAGATTCTCATGCTGTTCGAGCATGCTTCAGTATTTTATTATTGTTGCAACAAATAGCTCATTTGCTGTATGTGGAGTAGAGGGTGATGAAGAGGAAGAGGGGGGCATATCCAGAAGTGATAGTTATATAAAAACAAAATATAAATGAGTTAACATTCATGTAACGCTTCAAGTTTTACAAGTAACAGCTAGCATTTATATGGTGCTTACTGGATGCCAAGCACTTTACAGTTATTATCTCATTTGATTCTCACAAACCCCTGAAAGGTCATTGCTACTATTTTACAGATGAGCCAACTGAGGGTGATAAGAATTAAATGATATTCAAATTCATACAGATGGCTTAAGTGTTTGATGCAAGATTCAATCCCTGATCTTCATAACACCAAGTCTAATGATCTACTTCACTATCCCAAGTTACATCAGACATTGATGGCACATTTTAAAAATAAATTATATTAAAAGGTATTCACTTTACACAATTAGGCAATTATTTTACATAGTTTAAAGTACCTGATACTGCCATCTCTTCAAACCACTGCCCAATTTCTTCTCCCTTTTATGGTCAATGTTCTATATTTGCAATCTTTCTTCCATTTTCTCAACTCCTACTCTTTTGTCAGTCCCACATAATATTAATCTCACTCATCAATTGATGATGAGTTTCTAGTATAGTATCTAATGATACTATAACTGATATTAGATTTATAAGGATAATTCTAATTTTTAATGTATCAGGCTTCCTTGCTCATTCCCCAATATTGAACTGTATTTATGTTTTCTAGCTATATAGTTATTTGGTTTTTTAAAAAATGTAATTACTCCCATACCCAAATTAGTGAAAGCAAGACCTAATGTAGTATGGGTGTTATATATATATATATATATAACATATATAACATATATATTTATGTGTGTGTATAGCTCCCCCATAAATATATAGCCTCTCTCCTCAACCTAAAATGAATTATAGCTGCCCAGACTTCAAGTTGATATCAAGTTCAAGGTTTGTAAGCTGCTAATATCACTCTTTGGTACTTCTGGATGAAGGATGTACTCCACTGGGACTATAACATCTTTCCAGATAAAACTATCTTTTTAATCATGTTAATTCAAGTACCACTATCCATGAGAAGGTCACAGAATGAGTCTGGCAGCATTGTAATTAGAGTCTGAATTGTTCCTGATTATATAATGAAAAACCTCCTCTTCTGTTGTCAGTCTATATCAGTAAATGCTGTTGTTCTTCAGGTATCTGTGAAATTTACTGAGTGTTCAGAATTATATGGTTCAGCTGGTGAACAGTCTTTTCTATGTGCTAATTGGCAAGACCACATGATCCTAACTCAGGGGAATCTTTTTTCACATTTATTATTGGCCTTTGTGGCAACTCAGATTTAGTTCGTATCCAAAACTCTTAGAAACTTTAGATTGAGGTACCTGTTGGCTGGTTCTCATCCTTCACCAAAATATGATATATAGTCTGTGACATTGGGAGATGGTGGTTATTTTAAAATGGATTGTCTGCTCAGGTTAGATATCAGATGAAAATTTTGACATAAGCTACTCTTATTTTTGAGGAAGGAAAATAAGTGAGGAGAGGGAATTTTTTTAAAGAAAAGAAGAGAAAAAAAGCTTTCCTTTTAACAAGCAAACTTATTGAGATCATAAGCATCTAAGTTTTAAAGAAACTATTAATTCAGAAGGCAAACAAAAAGGATTACGGTAAAATATACTTAATGTAAGATTTTCTTCTAATAGAGCAAGAAGTTTCTCCAAATGGAGCTTACTCTATCAGAGATAGAGAATGAGTATTCATCATCATCAACATCATCATCATATGATGGTTACAATAATAATGATGATGACTTGACTCATCCCAAAGAATCATTTTTTGACGTCAAAACTTATTCAGCAGTAACCCTACAAACTATGAGACAAGGCACAGCAGCCAAAACATGGTATTGGCTGATGAAAGAAGGTTACCCTAGAAAATTACCTCTTAATTGCTAAATTCAGAGTTTTTTCCTCAGTCTTCATTCTCTTTGATTTCCCTCCAGCTTTCAATACTTTAATCACATGGATTCTTATGTGTGTCCTCCCTACCAGTATATACCAAGTTAGTGTGTCATTATTCCCCCCTGATTTGTGTGTGTACATATATTTGTGGGTGAGTGCATTCTATGACATCTTAGTAAATACCTTTATTTGAACTAATTATGTCTGCTGATTGAGTAGTAAAAGTGGATTTAGTAGTAATGACTGAGGAATTTTCAGATTATAAACCCCTACAAAGTATCTTTGATTTTGATGTAGTATTCCCTAAGGGAGTACAATGATCAGTCCACAATTGTGAGTGCCAAGTCAACAAAGAAAGTTACACTATCCAAAGCAATAAGAAAAAAAGAAAGAAATTAAGGCTCAGAAATAGTCAAAGAGGAAATTAAATTTTTGTTATTTATTTATGACATAATGGTTTACTTAGAAAATCCCAGGGAATCATCAAAGAATATGATAGCAAATAATGAGATAATAGTTTCAATAAAGTAGCAGGTTTCAAAATAAAACCATAATTACCAAATTAAAAACCAAATTAAAAAATAATAATATATCTAGAGAGAGAGAGAGAGCTAAGACATTCTTAAGGGAATAATAAATTTTTTTTCAAAATAACTATGAAATTTATTTGGCAATCAAGCAACCCAAGCACAATGAATACCTATATAAATATAATGTTAAAATATTCTTTAAAGAAGTAAAGAATTAGTTTAACCATTAGAGGCCTTGCCACTGCTTTTGGAAGGGCTGTTCCTATATAAAATAATTTGAATGGTATTGAAATTAATTTACTGATTTAGTTCTACACCAATCAAATTTTTTTTATAAAAAAAATAATCCTTATTTTCCTTCTCAGAATCAATACTACCTATTGGTTCCAAGGCAAAAGACGGGTAAGGAATAGGCAATGAGGATTAAATGACTTGCCCAGGACCAAAAAGCTAGGATATATCTGAGACCAAATTTGAACCAAGAACCTTCCATCTCTAAGCTTGGCTCTTTAATCCACCAAGTCACCTAGTTGCCCCAACTAATCAAACTTTGAAGAGAATTCTTTACAGATCTTTACAAAACAAAATTCATTTGAAAGAACAACAACAAAAATCTAGAACAAATGAAATTATTTTAAAAGTATGAATGAAAGCATAAAAGTAGTGATCACCCAAACTTTTTTCATACTGGTGTTAAATAGAAATATAAATCAATGGAACAATTTGATGAGGAAAATTCATTGAATTCTATAATTAACTAGTTCTCAATCAACCCAAAACATAAATTACCTAGGGGGAAAAAAACCTTCCTAATTGATAAGGACTACTGAGAAAACTATGAAGGAAGCAGTAGAAATTAAGTTGAGACCAATATATTTCACCATATGCCACTATAAACTCAAAATATTACTTCAGTATTAAAAGTCATACCATAAATAGAAGCAGCTTGGATAAAGGGACAAATGCTTCACAAAGCAAGAGCTAAAGCTGATTACAAAAGATAAAAATGACTACTTACATTAAATTGAAAAGTTTTTGAAACACTAAAATTAATGCATCTTGGATAAACCAAGTGTTCAACTGGAGGGAAAAAAAGTTCATATCAAATATCACTGATAAAGGCCTTCTATCCATGTTATATAGGCAACTAAGAGAAATATGAAACTAGAGATTATTTCCAAGTAGATAAGAAAGAAAAGACAGGAAGAGTTCCCAAAGGAAGAATTGGGAGCTATTGACAACCATAAGGGGAAAAAAAATGCCCCAAATCACTAATAAAAAGGGAAATGGAAATCTAAACTCAGATTTTATTTGAGATCAAGAAAAATGGAAAGTGTAACAAAAGATAGTTGTCAACTTACTTTAGTTGTCTTTAAGCTATTTCTTTTCCCTTTCACAAGCAAAATCCTGGGAAAAGCTTTTTTCAGTCTTTGCCTTCCTTTCACCCACTTATCAATCCCTTGCAATTGATCATTGTACCAATTATCCATTGTACATTTCTCATTGGATAGACTGTAGGCATCTCAAAGAGGTATTATCTTTTCTTCCAAACCTATCCTTCCACCAAATTTTCTTTATTTTTGTTGAGGATACCATTATCTTTCCAGTCATCTACATTCATAATCTCAAAGCTATCCTCAACCCTAAAATTTTTCTGACTCCTCATAACCAGCCAGTTGACAGATGTTACTAATTTCTCTCCACAACATTTGTCTCAATCATTCTCTTCTCTTTAGTCAAATGACCACCACCCTAATTCAGCTTCTTGTACCTGGCAATACCCTAACTGGTCTCTCTGCCTCCTATCTCTCCCAATTTAAATCCATCTGCCTATAGCAGTCAAAATGTTATTCTTCTAACAATTCTGATAGTGTCACTCTCCTTCTTAAGCCAGTAGTGTCCTATTTGACTTCTGGATAAAATATAAACATACTCCTCTGGCAATATAACCCTTAAAAATCTGATACTTTCCTATCTTTTTTAGGCTTAGAATGTATCCTCTTTTTTATACATTTTCTATTCCAACCTCTTGGCTTTTGCTGGCCCCTGTATACACCTCCTGGAGTTTTACCATGTTCCTCATATTCAGAATTATGCCTTCCTAGACTCTGCCTTAGAATCCTTTGCTGCCTTCCAGGTGCCAACTGCGACCTGAGGTCTTTCCTGAGCCACCCCTCCATATTCCCCCCCCCCATTTCTTAGCAATTGGTTTTATTTATTTATTTATTTAGGCAGTATAGTGCCTTCTGATTCCCCTAGTTTTTTGAGAGTAGGAACTATCTCACTTTCATCTATCTAACTCCATTTCCCAGCATAGTACCTGAAGTTTCATAAATGTTTGTTGATGATTAATTGACAGTCACTTTCATTGACAGTCAGTTTACTGACTACTTCCCAAGTACAGTCACGCCTACAAAGGCTGACTTTTTCCTGATGACAGTCTTATTATGCAGTTAGACAGAAGTGAAAAGGGAGAAATAATTCATATCTAGAAGATTCAGGTCCTTTGGGAAGATTATCATTTTTTTCCTTAAAAAAAACCCCAACAAAACCTTACCTTCTGTGTCTTGGAATCAATATTGAATACTGGTTCCAAGGCAAAAGAGCAGTAAGGGCTAGGCTTACCCAGGGACTTGCCCAGGGTCACACAGCTAGGAAGTGTCTAAGGTCACACTGGAACCATGCATGTCCCATCTCCAGACCTGGAAGGATTATGATTCTTAATGTAACCTAATTTCCTAACTCCCACTATCCTGCTCTTTGGGCTTCTCCAAACCAATCAGATTAGGCACTTCTCTCATTCTTCATCAAGGGGTAGAAAGTCTTTCTTCCTGTGATCACGCCTAGTGTGATCACACTGGAGAAACTGGTTAGAAAAGTCCACAGCAGAGCCAAGAAAAAAAGCTGCCCATTCACTAGATCAAGTTCTAATTCATATTTTCCTAAATTCTACCCTGGAGGCAAATCCTCAGATTCCAGCTCCAGACTCTGTATACAAGCACTTTGGAATGGAATGGTTCTTAAAAGCAATCACTTAAAAAAATAAAATAAAATAAAAAGTTACTGCAACAGCTACAGAATCTCACTTGCCTGAAATGTTTGCTTTTCTATCCCTGAAAAACAAAATCAACTCCATTACTCTTCATGATTTACAAACAGATGTGGTCTGCATGGTACATCTACAACCCACTGTCAGAAAGCCAGGCTCCAGGTCATAATAAGTGGTCTGTTTAACTGCGATTCCCTTTTCCAAAAGTCACTTTCCAAATGAGGTAATCACTGGACATTAGGCTTTAGAGATATTTGGTTTGGAGCAGCCATTTTCAAACCTGTCCTGTGGCTATGGCACAATATTTCAAAGCAATTGACTTTTCACATTGATCAGCAGCAATTAATGAGGGAATAGACCCAGGACAGAATTAGACACAGTTTGACAACCTACAGTGGCCTGTCTGAATCAGGAGACGGGGTAAGCATGGACAAGAGGATAGTTGGCATCAGGAAGGGCATAGTCTATGGTGGTTCTGAGAAGATTTCATGGAGAGTCCTGAGGGGGGCAGAAATGTTCTGAAAGGTGGTTGATGAGGTGCCATATTCTCAGAACGTAGGACAAAAGATCTGACCAGCTTGATAATTTAAATTATGATGCCAGCTGAAGCCAACAGGAGTAAGTGACTTATCCAGACTCACACAGGTAGGAAATGTTAGAGACCAAATTTAAACTCATATAGATGAGTTTTCCTGACTCCAGACTCTATCCACTGTACCATCTAACTGACCCTAATCTAGATAGGACCTTTGAATATGTTGAGTTGCCATATGTGGTCCATGAAAGTTCTATCCTCCTTCGCAGTGTGTGATGGATGGATAAGATATTCAAAGAAAAGGTTAGATAATTTTTCCCGAGTTCCCCAGGATATCTCCCTCTTTACCTCTCAAGTCAAGTAGCTTTGCCTTTCCTCAATCCACACACGCTCATCTTCTAGCCATGGAGAGCTGACTAAGAAGCAGGTGGATCTGCTTAATGCCTGATCTCTTTTTATCACCAGTTCCAGAGCTAACAAACATGTTCCATTGGCAATCATCTTCAAGGAATCAGAGAAAACGCCTGCTTTACTGGAATACAAAGTTTCATAACATCTATAAAAACGCTGGCTCGGTTTAGCCTGGGGATATTGAATGGAAGTGAGGAACTTCAGCTGTGAAACTGCAAGTGATTAAACTTATCAACAAATTGGCAAGACCATGGTGATACCAATCCCTCCTCTTGTTTTAAGAGGTTGTAAAGGAAGTCAAAGTAGTTCAAAGTGAATCTCAAAGAAGCAAAGCCCTGAGTTTTTGAGATCTATCTATGTCCCCTAAATCCATCCATGCAATCTGGAAAGTCTTCGATGCAAGTGATAGCTTCATTTTGGGGAAACTAGCCATTAGCTATTATGGAATATTTAGGTCAGTGATCAAGTCAGATGATGTTTTGTTTGAAATAGTCAAATGATGATGCAAAGTAAAATGATGGTACAAAGTAAGCCTCTGATCCATATTTTTCTGAAGGGATAGTCTGGGGAAGTGGAATGAGTGATGGAATTAGAGACAGGAAGTCCCAAGTTCAAATCATGCCCTGGGGAAGCATGGGAGGCTTGGATGAGCAGATGAAGAGAGAAGTAAACAAAACCAGGAGAACTACTTACACACTGACCACAGTAACACAAACAAAAAGGAACCCACAGGACCCATCATGACCCCAGAGAGATGAGGCAATAGGCTCTCTCCTTGTATTGAAAAGATAAAGGGCTATGGATGGAGAACATTTCATATACTGCTACAAATTATTTTTTTTTTTCCAATCGCTTCCTCAGTAGTGATTATAGGGGCATAGTTTGAACTATTTTTCCAAAGCCAGTTGTTGAATTTTCAGTGAGTCATTTACACCTCAGAAATCAGCAAAGGCTACAAAACAGAGCTTTATTAAAAGTATTTTGTTAATTATCTAGACTTAAAAAGTAATAAATTAATTTTTTATTTTTAATAAAATAATAATAAAAAGTAATAAAAAATAAAAAGTAATAAAATAAAATTAAAAACATTTTGTTAATTATGCAGATTCTATTTAAAAGTGTTTCATTCCAATCTCTCCATCCAAAGCTAATTGTTAAGTATTTACTGGGCCAGCTCAGTGGCTAGAGAAGGGAGGTCCTTTGTTCAAATCTGTCCTCAGATACTTCCTAGCCATGTGACCTTTGGCAAGTGGTTTAACCCCAATTGCCTAGCTCTTAACAACTCTTCTGTCTTAGAACTATATACACATTATTGCTGCTAAGATGGAATGTGAGTGTTAAAAAAATATTTACCAATATACAAGGACTACCCCCATGAACATGGTGTTAAAGAGCCTGAAAATGCATCCTGAGCCTTCCTAGTCATTCTGGCTTTTGTCTTGACACTGGACTTTGATGACTTTTGAAGAGAGAGTGAAACAGATGACTTTGGTCTCTGCCTTACATTAATCTAATTCATGCATAAATCAAGTTATGACCCTGTGATAGGATAGATCCTCTTTGAAAAATGAACAACTATCTCTTTTTTAATTTTTAATTTATTTAATTAATTTAGAATATTTTTCCATGGTTACATGATTCATGTTCTTTCCCTCCCTTCCTCCCTCTCCCATCCCATAGCCAAAGAGCAATTCCACTGGGTTTTACATGTATCATTGATGGACAATATCTCTTAATCCAGTATAGACTATTATCATTGGCTGTCCACTGTACTTGGTATCATAAAATCAGCTTGAGTATTGGAAATAATTTATTAGATGTATGATATTGGGCAAGATATTGAATATCCTTCGGCTTCTGGTTGATGAAAAATGGGAATAAGTTATAAAGGCTGCATTTCCCAGATATTTTCTCCCTCTGGAAGAGAGGAGAGGGTAGGCAAAAAAAAAAATAAAGTATTCAATAAACCAAAAAAATTTAAAAAAAAGTTATCCATATTCCTACTATTACTAAACTGGGTATAATCCTTATTCTCATGAACTCTTGCCAAGTCCTGGTTGTACTCATCATCCATTCCCATGAGCTCACAGAAATAATAGAATAATGAAATGTGCCAGAGTCTCTCCCCACAGGGAGACACAGGAAGAAATAGGACACTGAAGTCAAGTCAATATAGTTTTAAGTGTCTCTTATGGGGGTAGGTATTTAGGTGACTCTGTGGATTGAGAGCCAGGACTAGAAACTAGAGATCTTGGGTTCAAATCTGACCGCAGATACTTCCTAGGTGTGTAACCTGGGAAAATCATTTAATTCCCATTTCTTATCCCTTTCTACTCTTCTGCTTTGGAACCAATCTATAATATTGATTCCAAGATGGAAAGTAAAGGTTTTAAAAAAGTGTCCCTTCTGCCCTAAGTAGCCACTGGGCTAAACTCAGAGACTACAAATGCTAGCTTACAGTCCCTGTCCTCAAAGAGCTTACATTCTAATGAGGGAAAAACAACACAAAAAAGGAAATTGAAAATGGAGATTGGAGGAAAGATGAAGGATACTATCCAGCACATAGAATCAAGGCAGAAAATCCAGAGAATCAGAATTAGAGCCTGGAGAAGAATGAAAACACAACTAGTTTGGGTGTCCTTTTTAATAAAAACAGAAGTTCTAGGAGGAGCCAGACAGTGAGAGGGAGCTGTGAGTCCTAGATTAGTCTCTTGTTTAGCTTTTCCATAGCTTTCAGATAATGCACTGAGAAGTCTTTTGCTGCAGAATTCCAGGAACCCGTCTTAATCACCAGCAGTGTTGCATTGCTAGTGCTTATTAAATCTATATTTCCATTCTCCTTCCTCCCAGCCCCCACCATGTAATTTCCTTCAGGTGCTCCAGCTTGGTATTTCCCTATTCTACTAGTCATTATACTGTGGAGGAGTATGGCTGTCATGCTTCTGGAACTCTCTCACAGTTGACACTCAGAATTGAAGAGGTTTGATGAAACTCTGAAGGAACACGAAGAATTTCAGTGAGTTTTCAGGGTGAATTTCCAGGCTGTATGGATTGTTCTGTTTTCAAATAACTTACAAAGTGAAATTCTGAAAGTCATTTTCTCTGGAGACTTTTATAAAATAAAACTTAAGAATAGTTGTAGGGGTGGGGCAGCTATGTGGGTCCTTGGATTGAGAGCCAAGACCAGAGATGGGAGGTTCTGGGTTCAAATATGACCTGACACTTCCTAGCTGTGTGAGCCTGAGCAAGTCACTTAACCTCAGTTGCCTAGCCTTTACCATTCTTCTGCCTTAGAATCAATACACAATATTGGTTCTAAGATTGAAAGTAAGGGTTGAAAAAAGAGAGAGAGAGAGATTAGGTACAGGTGTGTCTGTTGTTAAAGAGAATGTCCAAAATGACTCTTCTTTTTTATAATCCTGTTTTAAGATCCCATGATAAATTCCTCAAAACAGTACTTCCTTAGTATATATATGGAACTCTTGCAGTAAGTTACTTTCAACTTATAAACAGACATTTTCTAAATAGTAAGATCTCAACTGTGCCATTCTTAACAAAAGAGAAGCATGATGGAACTGATGGAACACTGGTTTGGGAATCAAAAGGCTTGGGTTCAAGTTCTGGTGCTACCCCCAATTAGCTAATGATCTGTTGGTAAGCCACTTGGTTTATTTGTGTCTCAGGTTCCCTATCTTTAAAATGAAATGATTGGACTAGTTCAGTAATATTTATTATATTTATTATTGCCCAGCAGCACAATAGATCGCTAGGCTTAGAATCAGGAAGACTCATCTTCATGAGTTCAAATCCACCCTCAGACATTTACTATTTGTATGGCTTTGTGCAAGTCACATAATCTGATTTGCCTAAATTTTCTTATCTGTAAAAATGAGCTGGAGAGGAAAAAGCAGGCCACTCCTGTATCCTTGCCAAGTAAACCCTACCTGACAGGACTGAATGGACAATAGCAATAACAACAAATGTTTATTGTGTGCTTACTTGGATTAATCTTAGGGATTTTCAAGTTTTAAAAATGTATGATTTTAGCAAATTTTATTATTTTAAAGTATTATCATTTTTCTTACTTGTGTAATTTCTTTACTTTTTAATTCTTATGAATAAAAATTATCTTCCTTTTGTGACTAATACAGGGTCTCTAAAGAGTAAAAAATTTGTGGAACTCAGTCAAAAGGTTTACTTTTATGTTTTGGTTCTAATACTAGCTGGATAAACTTGGGTCTCACTTTTTTTTGTTGTTTTTATGTTTAAGGTTGGACAAGATACTTTCTAAAGTCCTTTTCTGCTCTGAAATGAAGTTATTTAAAAATAGTTTTACACTGCCCTTGTGCTGGTCCTTTTTCAAAGCTTATAAGGGAAGCTCAACAGACATTTCCTTTTTAAATCACTTACATCATCTCTTTTCTGTCCTCCATTCCTTTTACTCTAACACTTCCCATTACATATGTGCCAGTTGTCTCTCTAGTGATGCTTTGTCTCTTTTGTGATGCTTAACCACTTTAAATCTGGTTTTGAATTCTATGATTGCAGGTCTAAACATCTGCATTTTCAAAACAAAATTATTTCAGTCTGTGGGTGGCCTTTGGGTTTGAATGGTACCCTATCATTGACAGACAACATCTGTAAACTTGCCACTTGAATGGATGTCTTCTTGGTTGATTCACCACACTTGAAGAGTGTACAATACTTATATGGGACATTCCTGCCCAGTCCTGTCTCCTCATGTGAAAATGCTACTCACCTATCCCTAGAATTTTTTAATTGAAAATTGTTATTTAATTGATTTAGAATATTTTTCCATGGTTACATGATTCATGTTCTTTCCTTCCTCTCCTCCCCCCACCCCTGTAGTCGATGCACAATTCCACTGGGTTTTACATGTATCATTGATCAAGACCTATTTCCATATTTTTGATAATTGCACTTATCCCTAGATTTTTATTTGGGTCAGTGCTCAAAGAACATTTGTATTTATGTCTGTGTATGTGTGTATTTGCACATGTAAATATGTGTTTGTTTTGGTGTGCCTGGGGAAAGAACCCAAAATAGATGGGACAAAATCTGAGTCCTTTTGTCCCAAATTAGAACATACTCAGTTTAATTCAATAGCATTTATTGAGTCTGTACTGAGTACAAAGTACTGTGCTAGGTACTGTGGATAGAAAGACAAGACAAAACTTCCTACCCTTACCAAGTTTGCATTCTGTTGGATAGATCAGCAAATGTAAGATAATTTGAGGAAGAATAAGAGATCACTAAGTGGCAGAGGAGAGTGACCCCTGGCTAGTCAGAGATACTCCCGCTGATATTTCCTAGATGGTAGATTTTTAGAATTTTATTCAAGGGTGGAGGGGAAGTGCTATTGAACTTCTAAATGTGATATATTGGATTTCAGTCTTTAAAAGTAAATTATAGGAGGAACCTAGGTGGCTCAGCAAGTTAAGAGCCAGGCCTAGAGATGGGAGTTCATAAATTCAAATCTGACCTCAGTTGTTTCCTAGCTGTGTGACCCTGGGCAAGTCACTTGAAACCCTTTGCCTAGCCCTTAGCACTCTTCTGCCTTGGAACAAATATATAGTATTGATTCTAAGATAGAAGATCAAAGTTTTTTTTTAAAAGGAATGATAAAAAAACAATAGTAGTAAATATCATTTTCTATCCCTGCTCTATTTCCAGCCAATTCAAGTCTTGATTGATTACATTGGAATCAAAGATGGCACCTCAGCTCAATTTTGAAGAAAACTAAGGATTCCAAGAGGCAGGGGTGAGAAAGGTATGAATTCTAGGTATGAAAATGGTGCTAAGGCAAGGAGAAAGAAGGCACTTGTGGGCCAAACAGTAAGTAGGCAAATTTGTTGGATCATAGTGTATAAAGAAGGGATAGATATAATAGGACTGGAAATAGGATAGGATATAATGGGAAAAGGCTGGGGTATCAAGAGGCAGAAATACAAAATAGAGGGAATACATATTTGATCCCGGGACAACAGAGGGTCACTAGAATTAATTGAGTAGAGGCAGCGGGCAATAGGAGATGTAAGCAAACTGGCACTTTAGGAAAATCCCTTTGATAACTCTATGGAAGAGGGACTATGATAGGGAAGGTCTTGAGTGAGGGAGACCAAATAGAAGGCTATCACTATAGTTGAAAAGAGAGGTGATGAGGACCTGAACATGGGTGGTGACTGTAATTGGAGAGGAGAAACACACACACATACAAACATAGTCACATAGTCATGTACATAGAATATAATAGAGATATGTGTATGTGTATATATATTAATGTATTCAATATATGAATATGCATATGTGTGTGAGAGAAATTTGGGGGAAGGAGAAATGAGGCTTAGCAATTGATTGGATGTAAAATCAGTGAGAACAAGGAATTGAACAATAATGATGAGATTGTGAACCCATATGATTAGGAGGATATTAGTACTCTCAACAGTAACAAATTTAGAAAGGGAAGGGATTATTTTTTGGGGGGGCAACAAATTTTCTTTTCAATATATTGAGTTTTATATGAAATGCCTATGGGGAATTCAGTTTGAAATGTCTCGTCTACAGTTTGTGATGTGGGACCAGAGCTCATGGGGGAAGATTAGAGATTTGAGGATCATCTCCATTAAAATGGTAGTTATAGCCATGGAAATGAATATATTTATGAAAAGACAAAGTATAGAGAGGGAGGGAATAAGAGCCTAAGACAGAGCCTTGGAGTACACCCAGAGTTACGCAGCATGATGTGAAATAATAAATTGGCAAAGGAAACTGAGAAGTGGTTGACAATGTTCTCCAAAACCATTCTCATAGGATCTTAGATCTAGAAGGGACTTTAGTTATCATCTATTCCATTGATGGCAAACATTTTAGAGATGGATGCTGGGCCCCACCCCATACCAACCCCCTGATCAAGTGCCTTGCCTTCCACCCAGAGACTTAGTGCCATGCCCCACCCCCTGACCTCTCCCACCTTGGCCCCCTGAACCCCTACTTACTCTAGACAGGAGAGGAAGGAAGTACTTCTATTGGGCAGGTACAACTCCACCCAAGTCACTCTGCCTTTCTAATAACAACCTGGGGGGAGTTAACTGGGGAGGGTGGTAGAGGTGGCCACAGAGAGCATTCAGTGTGCCATATTTGGCACCAATGAAATAGGTTTGCCATCACTGATCTATTTATTTTGTCTCCAATAAGCCTCTTTCCAGCTTCCTAATTTATAGGAGAAGATATGGAACTTTGTTGAGTGGTCAAATGGGTAATTAGTGGCCAAGAAAGAAACCAAACCTCCTGACTTCTCATTAAGAGGTCTCTTTAGCATCTTCCACTGTGCTTCCTGAATCTAACCTTTACTATTAAATGAACAATAAGCTTTAAACTGCACAAAGACTTTTGAGACACCATGTGGTTCAGAATGAAATGGAAGCAGCATGGCATAGCAGAGCCACAGCAAACTAATTCAAGTTCTACCTCTTGCACATACTAATCATGTGATTTGAGGTTCACTTAACCTCTTGCTACATACACTAAGACTCTTAGTTACAAACAAAATTTCAACCTATATTGGTAAAGGGATTATCTATATCCCTGCCCTATCCAGGTGAAATCTCTATCTCTACTTTAATGAAACACTTAAAAGAAAATCCACCAATCTGAGAATTGGTCTGGCCATTCTAAAAAGTCATTTGGAACTGTGCCCAAAAAGCTATTAAACTGTGCATAAATACTATTATGAAGTCTATACTTCTAAAGAGATCAAAGAAAGAGGAAAAAGACCTACATATACAAAAATATTTATAGCAGCTCTTCTCATGGTATAAAAGGATATTGATCTGGGATTTCAACCTGACAAAAATTGAGGGAGTGTCCATCAATTGTGGAATGTCTGAACAATTATGGTATATGGCTATAATAGGATATTTTTATGCTGTAAGAAATGATGAAGGGAATAGTTTCCGAGAAACCTGGGAAGGTTTAATGAAAGGTAAAGTGGGCAGTGCCAGAAGAAAAATTTATGACACAAAAACAATATTGCTAAGACAAACAACTTTGAAAGATTTGGAAACTGATAAATACAATGACCAACCACAATTCCAAGAGTTTCCCAAAGAAATATGTTACCCATCTCTGGATAAGAATGATGGGCTCAGAGTGAAAGATGAAGTCTATGTAGGGAAATCCCAATTAAGAGAATCCCTTCTACTGATACAGGTCAGCCACTTAAATGGAACTTATAGCCTCAGAGAATTGTTCAAGACATTGAAACTTAAGTGACTTTTCCAGAGTTAACCAAGCAAGCACTTGTCAGAAGCAATACTGAAGCCAGGTCTTCCTACTTTCAAGACTAGGTCTGTCCATTATACCATGCCATTACATGTCATAACACAAATAATATAAGATTCCGCTTGGGTTCAAAAATACATTGAACACTGCATTCTTATAAGAACTGAATTTGAGGATCATGGAAAATGAAGAGTCACATGGCAGATGGATATGAGCAGGATGCAAAACATTGTAAACAAATAATTTTACCAAAGCAAAGCAGGATATGTCATTAAAGGAATATATGATCCAAAAAGATGAATGGAGGATGTGGTGAGAATGAGCAGTGAATTAGGAAGAATTTGTGTGCTTTCCTGGTCTCTTTATGATTTCATATGGATTTGAAGAAGGTCTCAACCATGTTGATAAGAGAAAATGGACAAGAGTTGTGTAGTCATATGTCACAGTCATGAATGGATTATGATTAAAATGATTGCAGGAAATGCCCCCATTGGTGGGAGCATATATACACTGGAATGTGATATAAGACCACTGGAGTTAGATTCATAAAATTTAGGTCTGTGACTTAGGTCCATAAAATGCTAACTGCATGGCTTTAGTGAAGCTAATTGATCTCACTAAGCCTTGTTTTTCACATCTGTAAAATTACAGTGATAATAATATTTGAACAATCTACCTTTGTAAGGCTCAAGGGAGAAAATATATGTACTTTTTTACTGTAACGCATTATATAAATGCAAACTCTTCTTTGTTATTAATGGTTTTCAATTTTTATTTGCTGAATAAGTAAATTTTTACATTTTTAAAAATCTGAATTATTTTGCAGATTTTCTTGGAAATCAGATGTATAGTAACTTCATTTAGAAGCTATATCATTGGCCATGAAATGACACTTTTCATTAGACAGTGGCTCTCTTTCTAAAGATTTCAGATATTTTACTTAAAACTTTTCTTACCTTAAGAAGCCCAGTTTTTAAAAAGCTCTTTATGATTAATGGTTCACAAAACAATTTTCCCAATTATTGTCCAAGTCAATTGACTATACAAATGGCTCCTGCACAGACTTAGGAAGGAGAGACTTTGTGAGGTCATAGACCCAAAGTCTCCTGCCTCTATTGGAAATACTTCTACAAAGATCTCTCTTTTTTCTTCCTACCTGGGTAACAGTTTGATAACTCATATGGTATAAAACAAAACAAAAAAAATAAAAAATCTTTAACAAAGCAAAAATTCTGAGCCAGTCTTTATCCTGGGGGGCTGAGCTGGGAAGCACAACTTCATTTTTTGTCTTAGCAATCCATGATGTAGGTGTACATTGCTGGGCAGACTTTTGAAAGCAGTTATGGTTCCAGAACCATGGGGGCATCCCATTGAAATAGCGGTGTTTATACAGCCATAATACATCCATTTGAATAGCCTATTCCTGTAATGCCCAAGAATCAGACAATAACCACAGCAGTCATTTTGGGCAACATAACATTCTTTGTCTCAAGAAACCACTGTGTTCCTAGTTAGATTTGTTTGCAGTACATATCTGCTGAAACATGCCTGGTGTGCTGTATGGAAACATTTCCTTAAAGGAAGATAATTACAACCAAACAGAAAAGGAAAGTAGAAAATAACATGTAATCTATAAAATAGTTGCTAAGAAAAAATATATTCCTGTTCGGCCCAAATAAAAGGATGCTTTTCTTTGCCAGAATAAAGTCAAGCTTATTTTTTTCAATGCTTTGGAAACCTCAAAGTTTTGCCTTGAGGAACTGGCTTTTTCCCCCCTGCAAGAGAATTTTGAAAATCTTAACTTTGATCCCCAGTGTTTGATCCACTGAGAAGTCACATTGGCACTAGCTCAGGGCTCCCCAGGATACCATTAACCTGCTACTGTAGCAGGGTGAGAGTTACTGCTGAGAAACAGAGATGTCTTCCTAATAAGAAGGGAGCATGGAGTATGGGCCTGAATGCAATGAAGTGGGGAGCTCAGACTTAGGAGAATAGCTGGAGGGCATAAGAACAATCTACTCAGAAAGAACTGCCCTTTCATTCACGTGCAAACACAAGCTTTGCACATATTTACTGATGGTTTCAGAAGTTACTGGAGCCCCACACCTTTTGAACCCAAAGGGTTCTTGTTTAACAACAAGATGGGACAATTTCAACTTTACCTAATTACTATTTGCTCTTTGGGAAAATACACACATTTTATGACAGGTAGTTTGTTGCTTTGCAAGGTATTTTGGGAATTTCTTAATGGCTTAAAACTTTTTCCTAATAATAAACCAAATTCTTTCTTCCCTTAATTTTCATTCTTTAGTTTCCATTTCTTACCTGCACAACAAGACATTAAATCTGATCCCTTTTCCACACAAGCACTCTTCACAAATTTCAAAATAACAATCACTTCCATCAATGAATAAGCCAGCAAGTATTTATTAAAATCTTAGTAATGTGTTAGACTATGTGAAAAGTTTTGGGGATATAAAGGCACAAAATGAAACTATTCCTGACCCCAAGGACCTTGTATGCTAGCTATTCTCCTGGATTAACATGGTCAGATACATTACCCTATTTCTCCATCACTCTCCTTTTGATGCAGCTCAAATCTCCTTCTAGAAATGGAGCAGCTATCATTAAATACTACGCCTCAGTACTCTAAATAACATCTCTGACATGGTTTTATCAAATTCCTTCATTGTGGGCAGTGTATTTCTGCTTATAAAACCTTAAATTGTACTCGTTTGGGGCTCAGTGCCATTACAATGTTAATTTATATTGCACCTGGGATTAATTAACCCTTCATCATGACCAAGATCCCATTTTGTAATATTTTGCCTAATATATATATACACACATATATACACATTATATATATGGACATACATATAATCTATCTATCTCTGCCTATCTAATATGAATTTGTAGTCCAATAGAGCTACCCAGAATGGTCCACTTAATCACTTCTCACCTGTCCAATTCATGGATTTGGCTCCCTTTGCTATGGTAAGGGCACAGTCACATACATGTGGATGGGATTACACATCTGGATAGCATGAAGCCAGTGGAGATGAGCTGGAACAAAGAGAACAGAGCCTTTGAGATGTTAGAATCATGTCCCAGGATACTCACATGATGATTTCAAAGGAATCCTGTAGGCCTTTGTCCAGCAGCAGCTTTTTAATTCTTGTTGGACTGGGATAAAAGGAACAATTTCAAGCCACTATCTCTGATTTCCTCGGGGCCTTTCTGCAACTTCCAGGATTTTTTGCCAAAGATCCTTTCAGCATCTGATTGCATATCAGGGACAGTTGTACACTTCTCTCTTCTCCCACTTTGGAATCCAATTAAATTCTGCAGACTCCTTTTCTTTTCCTATCATATCTCCTTTCTTGTATGCCCCGTGGTCAGTAGCATCGCATGACCTTCACAATATTTCCCAACTCCTGCTTTTTTCTCTTTTCCTTATCTTGTGTACTATTCCTTTCTTCTCAGGCTATTGCCTTCTGGCCTTCCTCCACATTTCTGTGTTACTCAATCCCCCATACCTTCTCCTCATCCTGGCATCCTCTTATGGCCCGAAGGACCCCTGCCTGAACCAAAACAAATCCCAGAGTCTCATTTGGGGAAGTCTGGTCCTGTTTCCTAACTAGAGGGGATTAACACTAAGGCACATTCCACAATAGATTTGTCTGTCTCTTGGCTGATTTTTCATTAATAGGCTCATAGGATCATGGAATGGAAGGGATAGTAGGATAGTAATAATAGCCACCATTTATGTAAGGCTTTAAGTATTCAAAATGCTTTAAATATATCTCATTTGATACTCAGAACAACAGCAGGAGGTAGATGCTATTGTTATATCATTTTACAGACAAGGAAGCAAAAATTAAAGTGAGGACCAGTCATACAGTTATCAAGAATTTGAGACAGGATTTGAACTTAGGTCATAGAGATTTTACTTTCTTCTCTTTAAATTTAAAGATGCTGAGATTGAGAGAGGCAAAATTACTTTTTCCAAGGTTGCACAGCTAATAAGAATACTGGAATTAAAATTGAGGTCCTACTGGTTCTAAATTCAGACACCTCTACTACATTGATAGCTGTTGCACAGTTGTTGTTGTTTGGAGGTGGGAGAGGGGTGCTTATCTTTAAAAAAAAAGTAAACATTCATCCATCCATTTGTGTGGGTCATATTTCCTAATTCACAGCTGAACAAACTGTTCAACCTACTTCTTATGTCTAGGAAAACTGACTCTTAAAAGTATGTGTGCCATGCTCACAAGGGGCAATGAAGAAAGTTCAGTATGTGTCTTTTCCCATAGCTGCAACAATTCTGACAGGATGTATCTAATCAGTGGTGAATTCATATTAAGTAGCACTCAGCATGTAATAGGTTGCATTTATATGTCCTTTTTCTTCTTATAAATCCTGGCCAGCTCAGTAACATGATGTTAGCACAGTGGAAAAGGCAGCACAACAAAACTGAAGCAAGAAGAGAGCCTGAGCATTCATCAACAGAAGAATTATACTTCATCACCACTCAGTGAAAGAAGCAATGTAAATAATACTGGATCATTAAGTATTAGCCCTGATGTGTGAAAGAAACTCAAGGAGATGTTGGGTGGAACTACATAATAGTAGAAAGAGTATGATTATGGTGGTTTCCCTTGGGGCATTTTCACCAGCATTTTCTAATAGTTGATTCCTATTTTTTTTAACCCTTGCTTTCTGTCCTTGAACCAATACACAGTATTGGTTCCAAGATAGAAGTGCAGTTCGGGCTAGGCATTTGGGGTTGTGTCTTACCCAGGATCACACTGCTAGAAAGAGTTGGATCAGATTTGAACCCAGGACCTCCTATTCTTAGGGCTGCTTTTCAATTCATTGAGAACTGCCTCCAAGATGATTTCTTTTTTTTAAAAA
This sequence comes from Monodelphis domestica, assembly GCF_027887165.1. Lineage (NCBI taxonomy): Eukaryota > Metazoa > Chordata > Mammalia > Didelphimorphia > Didelphidae > Monodelphis > Monodelphis domestica. The sequence goes on from NC_077227.1 coordinate 91,862,689, forward strand.
CTTACCTTCTGTCTCAGAATCAATAATTGGTTCCAAGGCAGAAGAGTGGTAAGGGTCAGGCAATCAGTGCTAAAGTGACTTGCCCAAGGTTACACAGCTTGGAAGTGTCTGAGGTCAGATTTGAACCCAGAACCTCCCATCTCTAGCCTTGACTTTCAATCCACTGAGCCACCCAGCTGCCCCCTACAGATGATTTCTTAATATCTGTTGGGATCCCTCGCTTTTAGAGAGAAAAGTAGGAAGGGCATATCTTAGGATATTGTGGCCCTGTTAACAGTTTATTTTTGATTCTGCCATTTAAACATCAGTGAGAAAATGACCTGTGATGAACCAAGAATGAGATTCTCAACTACACTGTTTGCCTCAGCCAATATTTCCAAAGTCTTTCACTGTTTTAGGTTTATCTGTGTCAAAGCAATACTAACCCACAATTCATTCCTTATCTAAGATTTATGGCAGCCTCAGTTATTTTTGGATATACTTAATAATGCAGGTTGCTTACTTTAATTCAGAAAAGCAAGTATAAACACACACACACACACACACACACACACACACACACACAATTTCCACACAGAATAAAAGTGATATTGTAGAGATGAAGCATTCTTCCTCAAATTAAAGCTAGGATACTGGTGCCATCTCTACTACTTTATTGAACTCTCTATGTTAAAATTGTAACCCTCCCCTTCGATGCCCTGATCCATTGCTATTTCCTCATGAATCTTTCTCAGATGCAAAAAGTCTCTCCTACCAATGAACTTCCACACCAATCTTTCGTGCTTTTCTCATGAACCTGAATTTTCTCAATTATTTGTGTATCATATCTTATCTCCCTTACTAAATTGCCAATTTCTTGAGAACAATGACAGTCTATTGTTTATCTACAAGTCCTTCAGGATCCAGAAATGAGTCCTAATTGATTAATAATAATAGGTGACATTCATATCAAGCTTTATGGTTGGTAAAGCATTTTACTAATGTTGTCTCATTTTATCCTCACAACTGCTGTAGGAGGTCTGTGCTATTATTACACACAAATGAAGAAACAGAAACATACAAAGGTGAAATGTTTTGCTCAGAGTCACAAAACTAATGAGTTTTGAGGCTGGATATGAATTCCTCTTACTACCCAAGCCTGGCACTCACATACTCTAACTTAGCTGTCTCACTAAGCATAGTGGATTCTTGTGGAGCCCATGAAGGAAAGAAGGAACAAATCCATGAATACTGATAATGATTACTTTAATCCCTTGCCTTTTGTAGGTATTTTTCCTAGAAAATTCCTTAAGAAATAATTGGGTCTTCTAGGGGCACAGCCAAGATGGCAAAGTACAGAAAGTACTCAGCTGAGCTCTCTTGACATTGCCCTCCAAACAACTTTAAAATAACACTTTAAATTGGATTCTAGAGTGGCAGAACCATCAAAAGGTCTAGGTGAGACAATCTTTAAGCCCAAGACAATTTAGGATGTCAGAAAGATAGATCCATGACATGGAAGTGAAACCTGGTCAGAAGTCCATGTTGATGAAACAACAGTGGTAACATAATAAGCAGCAGAACCTTTAGGATCTCCCAAGCCAGAGGCAGTAAGGGGACTTGATAACTAGTCAGAGATTGTAGAAGCCTGTGCTAGTACTGGGTACAGGACTAGAAAGTGTTTGGAGACTCCTATGTTGGCTTTGGGGGTCGTAGTTCAAGGGCAGAGAGAAGCACTATTTGGTCAAGAAGGAGTGGAAACCCTAAAGGGCAATATTGGTTTTTATCCCAAAAGAGTAGAGGCCCACAAAAGCAGTGTTGATTACAAATCCAAGGGATCCAGAGCCTTTCCTGGATAAGGACCAAAATGCAGCCCAGGGAAACAGTGACAGAAAAAAACCAAATTACTAGTATCAAAAATGAAACGGGTGAATGTACCACCAAATGAAGATCAAATTATAGGAATTATTAGGAGTAATTTTACCCAGTTATACACCAGTAAAACTGACAATCTATGTGGATCAGATGAATATTTACAAAAACATAAATTGCCAGATTAATCAAGAGAAATCAAATACTTAAACAGATGGATCTTAGAAAATGAAATTGGACAAACCAGAAATGATTTTCCTACAAAATAATCCTGAGAGCCATGTATTTAAAAATGAATTCCACCAAACATTTGAGGAAGAAAAATTCCAATATTATATAAACTATTTGAAAAAATAGGCAAAGGAATCCTACCAAAACCCTTTTTACTGCACAAATATTGTTTTGAAGGAAGGTAAGAAAAAAAATTATAGATCAATTCCTTAATGAATGTATAGATGCAATAATTTTAAGTAAAATACTGGTAAGGAGATTACAACAATATATCTCAAAGATTCTACACTATGGCTGGGCAAGATTTATTCCAAGAATACAGGGCTGGTTCAGTATTGAGGAAGTAGAATAATTAGCTATATAAATAACAAAACCAATAAAAATCATATGATTATATCAATAGATGCATAAAAATTATTTGACAAAATACTACCCATTCTTATTTTTTTTTAAAAAGATGCTAGAAAGCCCAGGGATCGACGAAGCCTTTCTTAAAATAATGAGTAGTATTTAACTAAAACCAAGAGTAAATTTATTATCTGTAATGGGAAAAAATCCTCAACCTTCCCAATTGATAAGATTGAAGGAGAAACAAGGATATCTATTATCATCTCTAGTATACAACATTGTACTAGAATTGCTAGCTACAGAAATAACAAAGAAAAGTAATTGAAGAGATAAAAATAGGCAATGAGGAAACAAAACTATCACTCTTTGAAGATGGTGTGATGGTATATACAGAGAACCCTACAACATCTTTTTAAAAATTAGTTGAAACAATAACTTCAGCAAAACTACAGGATATAACTCACAGAAATCATCATCATTTCTATTTACTATGAACAAAACCCAGCAGTAAGGGATAGAAAAAGAAAGGGACAGAAAGAGAAATTCCATTTAAAATAATTGCTGACAATATAACATAATTAAGAATCTACCTGCCAAGATATACTAAGGGATTATATGAACACAATTAGAAAACATTCACACAAATAAAAACATCAAAACAATTGAAGAAACATTAATTCCTCATGGATAGGCTGAGCCAATATATAATCATAATTCTAAGTTGATTAATTTATTCAGTGCCATACCAATCAAACTACCAAATAACAATTACAAACATTTTTATACAAATAAAAACAGATCTGAGCAATTGGAAAAATATCAATTACGCATGGATGGGTTGAGCCAATATAATAATAATGACAATTCTGCTTAAATTAATCTGTTAATTTAGTGGCATACAAAACTACCCAAAATTATTTTATAAAACTAAATAAAATAATAAAAGTCCTCTGGAAGAACAAAAGATAAAAAATATCAAAGGACTAAATGAAAAAAGGTAAAGTAAGGTGACCTAGCCATACTGGATCTCAAACTATATTTTAAAGCAATAATTATCAAAACAATCTGTTACTGGTTAAAGAAGTAATGAGTCAATGATATACATTAGATGTACAATAACTATTAGTAAATGATCATAGTAATTTAGTGTTTGATAAATCCAAAGAACTAAGCTTTGGAGATAAAAACTCACTGTTTGACCAAAAACTGCTGGGTAAATTGGGAAATGGTAAGGCAAAAACATCTCACACTGTATACCAAAATAAAGTCAAATTGGGTACAAGATAAAAATGGTGATACCATAAGCAAATTAGGGAATAAGGAATAGTTTACCCATTAGATCAATGGATAAAAGAAGAATTTAGAACAAAACAAGAGATAGAGATCATTAAAACATGAAACCAATGCAAACAAGATTTAGAAGGAAAGCAGAAAGCCAGGAAATTTTCAAACAGAAAGTATCTCTGATAAAGGCCTGATTTCTCAAATGTCCAGAAAACTGAATCAAATTTATAAGAATATAAGTCATCTTAACTGATAAATAATCATGAAAAGGCAGTTTTCAGAGGACAAAATAAAGGCTATCTATACTCATGAAAAAAATGTTCTAAATTACTTTTGATTAGAGAAATCCAGATTAAAGCAACTCTGAGGTACTGTCTCATAACTATCAGATTGGCTAATATGACAAAAAAAATGATGAATGTAGAAGGGGGTGTAAGAAAACTGGGGCATTAATGCACTGTTGGAGTTGTTAACTGATACAACCATTCTGGAGAGCAATTTGGAACTATGCCCAAAGAGCTCTAAAACTGTGCATACCCTTTGCTCCAGCAATAACACTACTAGGTCTGTAATCCAAAGGAAAAAAATGAAAAGGGAAAAAGAACCTATCTGTACAATAATATGTATAGCTCTTAGTGGTGGCAAAGAATTGGAAATGGAGGGGATGCCCATCGGTTGGGGAATGCCTGAACGAATTGTGGTATATGAATGTGATGGAATGCTGTTGTACTTTAAGAAAGGACAAAGAAGGATGCTTTCAGAAAAACATCAGAAGACACAAATACACACACTTAGTTTCTCCTTTAAAATGAAGGCATCAGACAAGATGATATCTAGATCTATTCCAACTTTAACAGCCCAAGAGACTTTCTTTTAACACAGAGTCATAGGATTTTAGAACAGGGAACCTTTCTAGAACTCATCTTGCCCTACTCCACCCTGCTTCCCTAATTTTTTGTGGCATCCAGCCATCCTTAACTCTGAGGGAAAGGTTTGTATGTAATGCCCTGGGGGTTGTCAAATAATTCCTGACATTCTGTCAAGCTGGAAGAAGGAAAAAAAGAGACTCAGGAAAACTCATTCTTCATTTATGGAGATTAAGGCAGTTCTCCTTTTTGAAACCTCAGATGTTGCTGTCATGAATGACACTTGCCTGGGAGTCAGAAACCCTGGATTCTGCGCCAGACAGGTGCACAAGCAACATTAAACAAGCCCTATCACCTCTTAGAGCCTGTTTCTCCACCTATATGATGAAAGTGATAGACCAGTCATACTCTAATATTCCTTCTCCTCTAAAAGGCTACAATTCTAACTGCACCAAATAGAGAATGAAAATTTTTCACAAGAAGTCATGAAGCATAAATTTAGAGTTAAAAGGGAATTTTAAAACCTTTTAGTTCCACTTTTTCGGTTTTGTAGATGGGAGCCTAGGTCCAGGAGACTGAATTGCTTGGGCCCAAGGACACACAGGGAGTAGCTGACAGAACCAGATTTCAAACTCAGCTCTTGTCACTTCAAGTCCAGTGGACTTTCTACTTTTGACTCTTAGTAGATATCCTAAATATTTTCCCATGAAGAAAAGGGTTGTCAGAGGTCACTAGACTCAAATAATAATTTGTAAATGAGATTGGCTTTAACTATTATCCCTTGCCTGGTGGTTATTTATAAATTGCTTCAGGGGCTTCCAAGACATGATACTAAGTGACACAGTAGATAGAGTGGAAGGCCTGGAGTCAGGAAGACCCAAGTTCAAATCTGGACTCAGATACATTTTGATGAATGGGCAAGTCATTTAACCCTATTTTCTCATTTTCCTCATCCATAAAATAAACAAAGAAGAAAATGGCCAACTACTTTACCATCTTTGCCAAGAAAATTCCAAGTGGGATAACAAAAAATTAGATACTACTGAAATGACTAGACAACAAAACAAAAGATTCACCCTTGGGCTTCTCACTCAAGGGCAAGTCCTTCTAATTGATTTGAAAAATAATCCCTGACAATCACAAAATCATGCAATTGTAGACATTACTTTACTTAGGATTTACTTGATCTAAAGCTGAAAAATAAAAGACAAAGCCATAACTAGGCTAACATCTAGAAACATTCAGATTTAAGTTGTGGTATAATGTCCCCACCCTAACTAATAATGGGTACAGGACTCCTGAGATTTCTGAATCAGAATGTGTGAAGTCTTAGGTATTTTAAGATATTATAAATGAGAGTCTCTGAGGAATTCCTTGGACAAGATGGAATTGATTTTATCATGCAAATATTTTAACTGCTTACATCAATATACTGATGACATAGTGCTTTACATACATTTTCTCATTTCTCCCAACAATCCTTAGAATTAGGTCACACAAAAATCATTATCCTCTTTTTCCAAATGAGAAAACCGAGGTTCACAGAGCTTAAGTGACCTGCCTATGATCATGGAGATGGTCAGTAGCCAAGACAGGATAAATAATTTGTCTTTTGATGCCAGGCTAGTGATGAATTCCTCAACCAAGCCATTTCTAAATATGATTTCTGAATGTCTGGATAGAAATGAGGTAACATGATAAACAGGCTCTAGTTAAGAGAAGATACTTGATTGGTCTAGGAAGATGAATGACAACAACTAGGAGTGGAACTATTCTTAAAAAAGGAGGAAGTAGGAAAGCTAGGGGTAGACAAGTAAAATAAGGATAATTGTTTCTATAATGTTAAGGAGGTTTAATTAGAGTAAGAGTAAGGGAACATACCACCTAGAGGAAGACCTTGTGCCAAATTCCAGCCAAAGAGAAACCATAACCAAAGAGGATACCAGTTCAACTGATAAATGAGATGGCTAAAGTCATGACTGTTTCCATATAAGTCAGAAGGTGTTGTATGAGACTAAAACAAGAGAAGTCATTTTTGCTCCTTAGAGCAAAAGGAACTGGAGCATCTATGGATTTTGAAAGGAGCTAGAAGATAGAAAGAGGCTTCTTCTGGCTAGAATCAAAATCCCACATGTCCCTGGCTAGAGGAAAGGTCTACAAACTAAAGAGGAGTGATGATGGGGATCACCTGGAAGGGATTAGTATTGTTTTAAGCCAGTGCCAGAAGAATTGAATACTATGAAATTGTATTTATGATGGACCTTGGCTACACTTATTTATGTCTGAAATACCCTGTCACAGTAATAAAATCATTGTGCATTAGACTGCCTGCTAGACTATAATAGATAGGATGACAAAAAAAAAGGATGATCCCAGGAGAAAGGTGTAGGGCCAAAGGTAGGGCACTGATTTTGACCCAAAAAACCTCTGATGGAAAAATTGACCATTTTTTCTCTTTATAAGATCAAAGAGGAAATCCAAAGAATAAATAAATAAAACAGGAAAAGCAGATGAGGTAATGGTGACAGAACTCATGAGTATGCAATGAAAGAAGGAGAATTTTGGCTATAAGCCGTAATCGTTGTTTTAGATAGCATCTACACTAGACAAAGTGATTTCCCATACCTATTCTGTCTTACCAATAATCTGATGAGGGTTATTCAGGGGAAGCCCTGATCTTCTTAATGAGTTCCCCAATCTAATTGATAATAGTTCTGGCGTTTGGACACATATGAAAGATAGAAAATAGATGTGCACACTGACACTTTGTTAAGAGAATACTTGGGAATCATTTGATTACTCTACAATGAATAGGGCTGCCTCCAAGATGATTGGCAACAAAGAGTCAGATGGATGGATTATTGTCAGAGAATTCTATGCTCCATTCTCATTCTATTTTTAGAAAGCTGATGAACTTCATCTCTCTCTCTCTCTCTCTCTCTCTCTCTCTCTCTCTCTCTCTCTCTCTCTCTCTCTCTCTCTCCCTTATCACTTTACCTTTGTATCCTTTTTTCTGGGGATGTGACAAGATATGTAGGGATTTCTCATTCCTCCCCTCCCATCATATCATGACAACTTGTGCAGAAGAATGCATGGCCAAGCTACATCTGCTCCTTTAAAATAGCTTGATAGGAAGTTAATAAGACTTCAAGATCTTGGCCTCTTTCCTGTCTTTTGATTCCGTTTCTGAACACAGGTAAGAAACTGGAGTGTCTAAAAATATACTCACTCTATTCAATACATTGCAAAGACCAGAGGCATTGATAGAGACCTTACAGAAACAAATTAGCTAATTTAAGGATTGGCTATCTCCATTTTATAGAAGCAGTAACTGAGGTTCTGAGCCTTAAGTGACATGCCCCAGTAAGTGACCAAGACATGTCTCAAACTCATATTTTCTATCTGTAAGTCAAGTGTTTGTTTCACTTGAAAAGAACATTCCATCTGATGCTTTGTTATTTGCTCATGGAGAGTTTGGTCTCTCTAAATGACTCTTGCCTATCCTTTACTGAATTTCCTGGGAAAAATCTGACATGCCCTACCTGCCCCCTCACCAAAATTGGGTTAGAAGCTTGGAGATGATTAGCTCTGTAACTTGATGCTTGGGTCTCCCTGGCTACCATTTGCATGTTACATTTGCTTAGTGTTTTAACTACACTTGGTGCACAAGCTGTGATTGTGCTTTCTGGGCAGTAGTCACTTGTCTTTACATTTTGTTCCACAGATATTCTGGATCATTCATAGAGATTTCTTTTTTAACTATGCATCCAAAGAAAGATCCTTCCCTTCCTGAATCAAGTGTTCTTCCTGCCTCGAGCATGCTAGACTCTCCCAAGTTGAAAAGTATTGGGTTTTCCAGTTAACCCTATAGCAGATTTAAGAAACCTTGGATGCTATGTATGACATCTTTGTTGAGTTGGGGAGAGATTGTTGGGCTACTTTCTCACTTCCTGGAATAGCAGCTATGTTCTTCTGGGACACCATTACAATTCTTGGGAACATGTGTTCCATTCTGCAGCATCCTGAAAGAAAGAAAAAATTCCCACCTAGAATTTTAAATCACTCTGGAAAATTCCCAGAGCTCCCATGAATCTGAACAAAATGGCAAATTTACTTAATTAGATTTCTTTAAGAGGTAATCACAAAATATGCCAACCCAGTACTTTGGAAGAAAGACAAAAGAAATACTAATTCAACACAGGTCTAGAACAATTATATATCAACAATCAACAATCAATAAACATTGTAGCTGCTATTTGCTTCCCACTGGAAATACTAAAGTGATAGAAAGAAAGAAAGAAAGAAAGAAAAGAAAGAAAGAAAGAGAAGAAAGAAAGAAAGAAAGAAAGAAAGAAAGAGAAGAAAGAAAGAAAGAAAGAAAGAAAGAAAAGAAAGAAAGAAGAAGAAAGAAAGAAAGAAAGAAAGAAAGAAAGAAAGAAAGAAAGAAAGAAAGAAAGAAAAGAAAGAAAGAAAGAAAGGAAGAAGGAAGGAAGGAAGGAAGGAAGGAGAGGAAGGAAGGAAGGAAGGAAGGAGGAAGGAAGGAAGGAAGGAAGGAAGTCATTCCCTGCTTCCAAGGAGTTTACAATCTAATGAGAGATCATGCATAAAAGAAAGTTGAAAGAGAGAAAAAAGTGAGAGGGAAATACCTTGCATGAAGGAATAGTGAAAAAGCCAAAGTTCAGAAATGAGAGCAGCTAGATGAGAAATGAAAAGATGCTAGTTCTGCAACCCACTTGTTAAAAGGAGGGATATATTTTTCCCATCCAATCAGAGGAGTAAAGAGTAATGATCATACATGAATAGTTTAAGGTAAAAAAGGAGTATGTAGCACACCCTCTTTTTGGAATTCTCCACTGGTTCCTTTGCCTTATAAGTTGCTCTCAGAACATAAAAATACAGACTCATTTTGAGAGACCTCTCCTCTCCTCATACAAAATTTCATTTTGTAAAGAGTAAAGAGCTCCCA